>NC_049208.1:9901071-10091071 GCF_013347855.1 Anguilla anguilla | reverse complement strand
GCGTGTGCATATGGGCAGGGATTAAAACGAGCAGAGAAATTAAATTTTGAGAGCACGCGTGTGTCGGGGATTAAGAGCTCTCTTTCTAGGTCAACCACTGGCATCCATTTCGACTCCCTCTTTATCAGCCGCGAGGACGAGCGGTCTCTCCCCAACAGAATTTTTGGGGCTTAGCGGACGAGAACAGGGTAACCGGTGCCAAAAAAGACACTCACCATCGCATCCAGCAACGGGAACGCGGCCAAATAGAGGAAGGCCTTCCTGGTCTTGCTGCCCACCGAATCGTCCACGTGGTGCAGCTTGTTGATGATGTAGTATCCCAGATCGGTGTACGCTGAGAGAGAGGGAGAGAGAGAGAGAGAGAGAGAGAGAGAGAGAGAGAGAGAGAGAGAGAGAGAGACAGAGAGAGAGAGAGAGGCGAGCTCTGGTTTCAAATGGGGCCAGGGTAGAGCAGGACATTACCCGACAGGGAAACTCATTAAATTATTGAAGAACGGAGCGAATGCACTGAGCTGCGCTCCGAGTTCGGTTCCCTGCTTCTTGCTTTGCGCCAAGCAGCAGAAAGCGGAGTGGAACAGAATGTCATAGCTGCTGTGTCTCTTGCAGAAAACTGTTGACTGTGATTTCACTGCTTTCAGGAACAGGCTGTGTCCCTCTATCAAGGAGCCATGGAACAGGTCCCAGATATAAACAGCGTGGATTTATGAGCGTGTGAAACGAAGGGAACACAAGGGCCTGTATAGCCCAAGCTGGGGGTATGAGGGCAAATTATAGCCCTGCACACACCTGGTCTCATCAGTATATGTGGCTTTTGTTTTTTGTTTTTTATCATCATTGCCAATGGCCAAACTGTAGCTAATCCAATATGTGCATCATAACAAAAACTATAGCTGCTAACTTACTGAATCAAGTTCATTAAATCTCTTCACAAAAATGTTACGTCAATGTTCAAGCTACGTCAAAGTGCATTTTGTGCGCATCTTTTATATATTATGCAGAAGGTGATGTCATCAGCGTATGTCAGAATCACAGGGAAGTAATTGGAAGCACTGTTACACCCACACTCTCCATTATTTACCCGCCCCTGCTCTACTGTTTCTGAGCCCAAACCGATCGTGCCACACGGCTAAAAATGACGCCATTCATCTGAGTCAGAGCACCAGACAAGGTTCCGCCCCAGGAGGAGGGGGGGGGGGGGGGGCGGGGCCGAGACTCACCAATGAGGGTGTGGAAGATGATGGCCACAGTCCCCGCGGCGACCATGCAGAGGACGGCCTTGGTGCGGTCCCGCTTGCTGTTCACGAACACCAGGCCCACGTTCTTGAAGTCGCTCATGGGCCCGGTGAAGAACTTCATCAGGGAGTAGGCCAGCCCGTAGCTGGCCAGCATTTCGACCGCATCCTCCTTAACCGCCGCGATTCCTCTGTTAAGGGCCTGAGGAAGAGGAGGAGGAGGAGGAGGAGGAGGGGGGAGGAAGAGGAGCTGTCAGCAGGGAAGAGCTGGAAGAGCGCACCGAGTGGCACTCGCTAACTAGGGAAACTCACAATAACACGCAATCATGTCATTATTTATATTATGCATTTAAGTAAAACAAACACTTCGCTTCCAAGTTTAATTGAAGTAATTACAGAATTTCCAAAGACATCAGGCAAAATGAATAAAACAAAAACTGAAATTATGGCAGTTGATAAAAACATACAGTATTGATACAGTGTTAGATACTATATAGCTTTTAGGTAAACTAAGCATTAGGCTAAGTACAGTTTAGTGGTAGGAATAGACGAGCAGTGTTAGGCTAAATGGCTTGTCTCGTCTTACGTTATCTTATGTTATGTTATGTTATGTATCGCAGAGAGCCTTAAAGATGTTAAGTGGTAAATTAAGAGTATTAAAAATCTTGGATGCCATATTAGCGTGGACAAACCACAGCAATACAAAGATAAGTTTATTTATTCAGTTAAAGACCTCTCGGCTTGGGGCCTTTCTGTGTGGAGTTTGCATGTTCTCCCCACGTCCGCGTGGGTTTCCACCGGGTACTCCGGCTTCCTCCCACAGTCCAAAGACATGCAGGTAGGCTAGTTGGAGACTCTAAATTGCCCATAGGTATGAATGTGTGAGTGAATGGTGTGTGTGCCTTGTGTTATATTGACCCCCTGTCCAGGGTGTATTCCTGCCTCTCCCCCACTGCATGCTGGGACAGGCTCCAGCACCCCCCGTGACCCTGCTCAGTATAGATAATGGACGGATGGATAGACAGTTAAAGACCTCAGTTGACACCAGCTCCTCAGATAGATGTTTTAAGTGGCGCATTCAAAGTGACTCCCTTATACATGCCCTTTGGTATCCCGGGAAAAACACTACACCTACATTTGAGAAGTGGTAGAAGTGAAAATGGCTGTTTCCTTATGTTAATCACACGAACAGGATTGTGCCTAAAATTTGCAAACAGTCATCATTCATCATCTCGTGCACCTGGGATATGCACAAAAACAAAGGTCTGCACACGTGTCATGAATCCCATGGGATTTTTCATAGGGATTTTTCATTTTTAAGAACAAAAGTAAGAATAATTTAAGAAAGGTTTTGTGAATGAGGCCCAACGTTCCCATAATGTCCATACTTTCAGACACAGTCTAACAATGACCTTTCAGAACAACAATACTTTAAATGTTACATTTATATAGCTTTTCATTTGCTTCCATTTTATTATTGCTAGCACGGCAAACCACTTGTATTTGTATATCAAAAAAAAAATGCATTACTTCCTTGGTGAAATCTAATAATGAATCTCATCGAGACATTGACACGGTTCTCGACTGCTTATGTTCACAGGGGCATAACCCACTGACACGGGCGCCCGTGTTTCCTCATGCCTTCTCGGAAAACCACTAAGTCTCAAAACACCGATAATGTTCACTAGAGACGCTGAAGTGTCCCGCTCAACTCCCACAAGCCCGGGTATTGCAAATATGCAGTGCTCCTTTCGGCAAGACAAGACTAGTTCTGAAAGGACAACAACATTACACTCCATTTGACCTCTCTGGGAGCCTGATCACATATTACACTCCAAGGACCTTGGAAGGCTTGTGTACACATTACATAATGTTATGGCTGTAAGGCATTTCTTGTAATTTCATAAGACTACTGGACTGAATTATTTAATAATGTGAATGAACGTTTGTGAGGGAAAAACCCGTGTTTGTGTCAGGGTCATTCTCCATTGTTCTTTAAAGGTCACCAAAGCCAATCTCTGCAGTCTTATTAAACTTACATTACCCTCGTTTTAAAATCTTATCCAGTAGTTAAGAAACCTGACGACATGTTCTGCTAACCTGATAGCTTGCGCAGTATACTTGACAACATTGCAGGAATGACCTAAAGTGCTAAAAATGAAGGCTTGGGGTTACGGAGACTTGATGGATATATAATGGTGGGTCCTCAGTCAGCGTTGGAAGACGCAAAATCTCTCGCAAAACGTCTCTGCTGTCCTCATCACCACGGGACACTGATCTCACACACGTCTGCCATGCGCTTCCTAAGACATCCCTCATTCGGTTCCCTTAGGTCGTATTTAAACATTATCTTTATGTAATTGAATTAATGAACTACCCAAAATGATGACTCATTGTGCACGTGCATGCTGAGAGAAGAATAGCAGCCATGACGGACACTAAACAGCCATAATAACAGTAACGGTTTTAAAAAAATAAAAAATTTAAAAAAAAACAGTAGAGCAAAATGAAATTACACAACTGTAAAACCCTGCCCCCGTTCTGCCAGCCTGCCATGCACTAAGGCTGTTTTTACATCTGTGAGCCAAATGACACTGGTCTTCTGCAAGTAGGTCACTATATATATACTGTGTATCCAAACAAGTAAAAAAAAAAAATTAAAAATTAAAAACAGCAGCAGACCCCGTTTTACAAGCTGCTGGCATCCTGCCACATTTCCGCACAGCACACGCGTCCTCGCCTCGTGCAAGTCGGTGATGTACGCTGTCTGTGTCACTCAAGACCACGAAAGCCACAGCTCTGCCTTCACTCCACGTCCTCTCCGACGTTCCCTTTCATCGCTGAGACTGGTACTGTTTGACTCGTATTGAGATTCTTATTATTGTAACTGACAGTTTACATTCCCTGCTCTGCCGGGAGACGGATGAGCCAGTGGAATCTACAGTCGGCCGGTGAAGTATGATGAATACTGTTGCCCAGGCACAACCTATGGTGTTTAGGCGTTCTGAGCGATCTCCTTAATACAAAACGATCCACACTGTATTACGTAGGCTTTGAAAAATAGGAAAGGTTCTGACCCTGGTTACTTTTATGAACTGTCAGAACAGCAGATTTGTTATATCCCTTTAATCATAAAAGACTCATCGCCATTGTCTAAAATATGATTCAAGCTAGCCCGGATTCATCATTTACACATTAGCCTCTAATTATCGATGATCAGAGCTAGCTTGAATAAAATTTAGACAAAGGCGGGAGCCTTTCATGATGAAAGAGGAATCGCCAACGTGCTGCGCTGACAGTTCATGAAAGTAACTACATTCAGCTTTACCCATTACCATCTAATTAACGATGCCCTCCATTTTGTTTCATACATTATTCCTTGTGCTTGGATTACCTATAGAGGAGCATACTGGAAATCTGCATCTAACTGGCGCACAGGCGAGACTCTGAGGTGACTGTGAGCCCACAGCTTCTGTCACTGCACGTTTTTTAAAAGAAGAAGACATCATCGATGTGACCGGGGCTCGGTAATCCCACCATCTCTGGCCCTGGCACGGTTAACGCCCAGAGGAGTGTCCGTGGCCTTCCTAGCACGGGCGACGGTGACACAGACTGGAGTCAGTAATCGCCCCTTTTTTTGCCACCTCTCCGAACCGCACGAGCAGCGTCCCCCCCGCAGCAGGAGAGAGAACGGAGCTATTAATAGCCTCCACCTGGCCGTTGCGTAAGCGTAATCCTATTTCCCGAGCATCGCACTCACCCACATAATTACGCAAAGTCTCTCCCGCCACACCACAGCTCCTATAATAATGTGAGGGGCCAAAGAGTGGTGCTGTTGTTTCTGGGGGGGGGAGGGGGGGGGTTATGGTGTGCGTGCCAATTGTGCAGGAAAGGGATGGGTGGAGTCAGATATTCGGGCTGGCATAATGAAGGGTGGGGTCAGAGATGAGGAGACAGAGAACCTGGGAGGCGGGAGCAGCAGGAGTGGCGATGGAGGAGCTGAGGGAGAGAGGGGTTATTTATAGGGACTCAGGGGGGGTGGGGGGGTGGAGGGGGGGGGGGAAGGAGGCTGCCTGAGGCTCCAGCTCCGAGGGAGAAGCAGCAGGAGAAGGAGTGTAGTGGGGGGGGGGGGGGGGGGGGGGGGCGCGTTTAAAGATCCGCATTGGCACAAAGAAATCAATTCTTCTAAACTTGAATGGAGGGCTGAACACACCTGGGTGTGCGTCGCAGTAGACGTCGCAATGGTAGCTGTGCGCCTCTCCATTATTATTTATGAATTAAACCCGGCCGGACTCTGCTTTTATGACCGAGTGCCAAAGATAATGTGATACAGAGCAGCTCTGTACGTAAGGTACTGCGCTAGGAGGCCTTGCTACTTCGTCACCTTTAGTCTTCCCAGAGGACTTCGCCACAGCCGCTAGGACAGCATTCAATGTGAAACGGCATAGTACCGCCCGTATCTAAACCCCATACGGCTCACACAGAGCTCAGGATTAGGCCTACATCCTTATGATCACAAACCCTCTGCAGCTGGTGTTTGTGGTTGGTCCTCACTTCTTACCATCACACTTAAAGGTGCAGTATGTAATTTTGTCGAAAAAGAACACTTTTGTTCACGTTCGGCTCAATTTCCTTCACATCCCGATGGATAAAAGGTCTAAGAAAGGCTCCAAAATCAGCCACCGCACCCGAATCTTAACAACCAATCAGGACAGTTGTATGCCCTGCTTCCTGTCGCACGTTCACGGCGCTAGCAGAGCTAACAGAGCGGGCGGGGCTAAGGCTAGGGCCACATACTGCACCTTTAATTGTTTACGATTATCACATGATCGGTTCTTGTTCATTTTCACACGACTGTTCCTTTAGGTTATTGCCTGCAGACTTACATACTGCACCTTTAGGGAAGTGGGACTGATTCAGTTGCTTACAAAACCTTGCGGCTTTCATCGACCGCATTACGCAATGTAAAATTGCAAGCAACTGATGAAAAAAGTGATAATTAACATAAATGTGGAAAAAAAACAAACTGAGAAGTGGAACAACTGAATTGGCTCCCAAACCATTCCTACCACTGAGCACTCGAAATACTCTAGGATAGTTATAGTGTGCTTTATGGTCCTGTATGGATGTTAGCAATATGTATCTGATTTACCTTATAAGTCCAGGTTGGTTTACATTAGCTTATACTTACTGTCTCACATAACTCAGGTGGATGCACTTATTTTGTTTTACATTGCAAGTTGCTCGAGAAAAGAGCATGCTAAATGAATTTAGCCTAATTCAATTTAAAGGAATGCAATATAACGTAATGAATTGGCTCCCTTGCCTTCCAAATCAGCCCCTGGAACCAATTTACATCTCGGAAACCTGAAAGGCCTTTATTCAGGAGAGCCACAATCTTCTGCCTTACGCTGCAGGCTTCTTCAAGCGGTTCCCTAAACAATATGTCCACACACAGAAGACCACAGATCTTGTTGCTGCTTGTCCTGAAGAAAAAAAAAAGGAAAACTGAATCTGAGGTGAGCACAAGCAGACGACAGAGTCTCCAGGAAACTTTTGAGCCCCTGAAACAAAATGGATGCCGGGTGGGCCCCTGTCAACCTATCAAGCTTATGGAGTTTCCGACCTGCATTTTCTTTTCTTTTTTTTGCCATTTTCTCCCCAGTTTTATTCGTTATACCAATTCCCCGTGTGTATCACAATCCTGGTCCATGCGCTATCCTGTCGGTCTGGGGAGGGTGTAGACTACCATATGCCTCCTCCGATACATGTGGAGTCGCCAGCCGCTTCCTTTCACCTGACAGCGAGGAGTTTCACTGAGAGAGTGTAACGCGCAGATCCCCTCCCCGCTGAACAGGCGCCCCGACCGACCTGTAGGAGTCGCTAATGCAACGATCAGGATGCCGGTGCCCTCACCGTTGCATTAGCAACTCCTACAGGCATCCTACAGACTCCTCACCGGCATCCCATCCGCGAACATTGCCAATTGTGCTTGTAGGAATGTCTGACCAAGCCGGAAGTACCCGCTGCCGGGGATTGAACCCGGGTCTCTGCGGCAGTAGGCGAGTGCTTACACCGCTACGCTACCCAGACGGCCCCTTTATTTTTGAAAGCGTTCTCGATATCCTCCATTTTCCAACCGCTTGAAGAAGGCCGCGATCGACAGGGCATCAGCAGGCTGGGGGGGAGAAGGAAGTCTGCTGCTCCCGGGCTGTGAGAAACATGCTTTAACTGAGTCCATGATGCATCACAGCTGCCAAACAGCCAGTCACGTAGAACTAGGCCAAAGGTGAAATTTGAGGGAAAACACGGGCTATTCACAGAGATGGAAAATACCTGTGATTCCGTACCGCTGCTTTATGGGGTCTGTGTCTTCATGGGACCAGCGTGAGAGCTCGTTAGTGGGTAAAAACAGAAGCGGCCAATGGAAAATCACTCCTGCCCATCTGTTCTTGACGCGACGGCAAGCAAGTTCACGTTCGGCTCTGCACGTACCACCCAAATTAAAGCAGACGTGCCGTGTGCAGTTTTCACATTTAAGTATTTAGATTCGTTAAAACGGGAGTTAGATTAAATCATCTGCGGGTCCTTCGCTGAACTTTTACTCTGCGTCGTTTAGGAGACGCTAATGGAATTATCAGCGAAGCCCACAGAACTAGCTAGCAGCTAATTCTCTCCGAGTTAGCACTGCTTAAAGCCTCCACTTGCAATTAAGATGCGGCTCTAGAAATCAATAACCTCTCAGAGTTCACCAGACCGGACACAATAATTTCAGATTCAGAGAAATAAATTGCATCGTGTCGACGGTAAGGACAATAACAGCTGTGTACTGTATGCGAGACTTCATTATTCGCACCTAGCGCGAATGCTGGAAGCAGCTAGCACTGGAAAGGAACATGGATCACTGTGATCCACGTGGGCCAATCCAAGCATTTTTTTTAAAAACTGCGCTGAATCATGGGGACAGCCTGAAAGCCCGGCGCTTAGAGAAATGGCGCTTTCAGGGGTGAGGTGAAGGGCAATTAAAAACCATTTTGGGCAAATTTAGATCGCGGTTACGTCAACATGCGCCTCTGCCTCTCTTTATCTGCAATTTGGCACGCTTCACCAAATTCTGTCACTGGTTTCCTCTCCTCCATTTTTGTGTTTTATTGGAACTGCCCAGTGTAAATATATAAATGTAATTGCTGCAGGGCTAGCAAATTAGCCTCTGTGGCATATTTATGTAGGTGAACATCCCATTGCAGAGGCAGGGCGTTTAGGCAGTGGGCATCACAGTTTGGTGAAAATTAGGATGGAGAGCTATTCTTGCCAGGTAATTCTCCTACCCTTTCCTAGCCAGAACAGTGGGGAGACATTTGCAATATCCAAGAAATATAAACCCTGAAAGACACAACAAAACAATTCCATCAATCACTATTTGCCCATCTAAGGATCCAAAGTAGTATTTAGTGTGGGGGGACCCACAGTTCCTGAGAGAAAATGGCATCTGGTGCCACCAATTTCTCATTTCACAGGTTGAGCAATCACCCGCTGTTCTGCCCACATCTACGCGGAATGTCACAATCTTCATTTGAGTCTGCTGCATTCTGGGTAATTGTTTTCCTTCATGACAACATTATAGCACGCCACAAAGAGAAGCAGGGCCTCCGTTTGTTTAAATTACATTTGCAAATGTTAAAGTCACAGCTGTGCTTCAATTCGACACACCAGAGACCATAGTGTTTGGATTATAATATTGGAGAAAATATAGGCCAACCCACAGAATTCACCTTGAATTCAGCAAAAATACAATAATCATTTTGTTTATTCCACCAAGGCTGACTAAAAATTGATTTTGGAGATGATATACAACTCATCTCAAATATAAACTTTGACTTAGGCATATGTATTTGCATATATATAATTTACTTTATTGTTATTCTCGTTTTGTCTCATAATGTATTTATTTTTCTTCTTTTCCAAAACCTGTGTAGTTTAACTGGTCTCAGTATTCCATTTCTTGAAGTACGGTTTCTTGAAGACGTTGGTTGGCAGTATATTTATTATGTTATGTTATGTTGTCAGACTAGGATTTTTTAAACTAAATGTGTAACACTGCACGCTAGCTTCCTCTGTGTAGCTGCCACATAGGGAAAAACATTAACTGGAACCAGTTTCAATTCAATGTACCACATGTCTCAATAGTTATATCTCATGTACACACTCTTACAGTTAAGTCAGATATGTGCAATGTGTAAACTTACAGTTCTGTCAGGTATACACAACGTAAATGGATTGCATTTATATAGCGATTTTATCCAGAGCGCTTTACAATTGATGCCTCTCATTCACCCATTCACACACACCAACGGTGAAAGGCTGCCATGCAAGGTACCAATCAGCTCGTTGAGAGCAATTAGGGGTTAGGTGTCTTGCTCAGGGACACTTCGACACTCCCAGGGCGGGGGATCGAACCGGCAACCCTCCGACGGCCAGACAACCGCTCTTACCTCCTGAAGAAGGATCAGACTACATGCTCAACCAATGAAATTCGCCAAAACAAACAGAACATCCACTCTAAGAGTCTAATGATGCTGCAGTATTCTAGTTACGTTGTGCTGAGTATTCCTATTTTCCCTAGAGAGCTTTCAGCCAAAATATGGGTTAAAGTAAAAGCATTGGAAAGCTTCCATTTGTCTTGTTTTTATGATTAAAATCAAGAAGTCCCTGTCGCCATATTCCCAAATTGTTTTTCTGTATTTCAATGCGAGCCACGGCTATTCTGAGAGCTAAAATTATAGTGTGAAAAAAAAACCAACGAACAAAGCCACAGGGTCTATTTTTCCATTCCAATCATATTTATGTGCATAATTCAAATATTGTATGGTGCACAGTGTGAGATATCATCATGTTACATAGACACAGACATACAAAAAATGTATTTTGAACCACTTAGCAGCAGACAGCCAGGCTTGACTGTTCACAGGAACATAAACAGTCTGTATACTGTCATACATCTGCACGTGTGCAAACGATGTCTAATGGTTTCTGACACTGCTACATGAATAGAAGAAGTCGGAAGAGAATGGCCGTGTAGTCTAACAGTTTGGCAAATAGGCTTGCAGCTCCAAGATCGCTGGTTTAATTCCCGTGCTCTTCTGTTTTATCTGTCAGCTGTCTTTCTACATTTCAGCAGGTTGTTCAGCTAATATCCATCCGTACAAATGGACTGTATGCAACACAAATGTCACCTTGGATGAGACAAATGCCTCAAAATAAAAAAAGGGGTGACCTGGTTCTCGAAGGGGTAGGCTACTGAACCAGAGAGACTCAATGCTACCATCCTGTTAGAAAAACTGACTAGAACCAAATACTTTGCCACCCATCAGACAAATTCAGCTTGAAGGGAACCTTTATAAACTAATATTCTGTGACCGTGCAGACATCCCACATAGCAAAGCTCCCAGGCCTAATCCGGTTTTAGGCCTTCAGATCCATACAGGTAAGCAAACATTTTTGAGCCATCACACAGAAATTAGGAAACAAATTTGAGAACTCCCCATAGGTTAAATAAATAATTATGCCAGAAATGAACCAGAATACTGCCAAATCTTCAGCTCCAACACTACCTCCCACACACTCCAAACCTGAATGCAAAAATAGACCAGGTCCAAGCACAGTCTTATCTTATCGCTGAGTATTTTGAGATCATAAGCTATAGACCCCATCCCTGTGAAAATATAAAAACTGTTATGTGAAAAAAAATACTGTTTTACCACCAACACTTAGGTATTTTCATGGTGATTACATTTATGTTTCTCACACGCCATAATTATTATTGTTACCACAGCCAATGCCATCTTATCGTCTATGGGATACCAGGGCGAAATGACCTTCCAATGAAAACAAACATTCATTTCTGCCCCGAAATGAGTGACAGATCTAAACAATGATGCCAGTGCGCAGTGGGGTCGACACACGGGTGAAAATCAGCCCATCCGAAAGTGCACAATCATCTCGCTCATATTCATTTCGCATTGTTCCATCACTGAATACAACCCGACCTGTGTTAGTGGATGTTAAGCCAGCTGTTGACACGCGCACAGGTGATTAGGTCATGTTGTTTGTGTCACCGTGTTCAGATGCCCGTGCTTTCAATGGCTTCCCTGAGATTGCTTCTGTAATGGTACCCAGTCGATTCTGGCATTCTAAGTCATATTCAACGCAGCAATGCCAGCGACTGCTAGGTCGTGTTAGAAACGGATACGTCATAACGCAATGTAGCACAATCGGTGAAGATAACGGACAGAGGCGTATACTGCAAAATATGCATGGAGATATCAAGACGTTATTGTGAAATAACCTACAATAAGAAACAGTGCAGCGGAAACAAGGCGTATGACATAGCGAGGTATAAAGCTGCAATGCTCTTCATGTACACATTCCGTCGCGTCATTTTTTCGTGGTGACATGTTATTGAAACAGAACCACGATATAAAGCAATACTTGCCTGTTCCCCGAGGTCGATGGCTATGTTGGTGATAGCCAAAGGAACCAAAAAGCGGATGAGAGGCCAGTAATGCGTGAGCGCCGGGAATTTCACCATAATATCGCCGGGATGACAGCACCGAAAACATCTGCTGCGCGGAACCGCTGGGGGGAAAAAAAGATAGCGACTAACAGTACCGCTGGTGTTCTCGGTGTTTTCTAGCAGAAATCCAAAAAGATCCGGTCCGTCCCAGCACTCCTACACAACAACAGCATCAAAAACAATGATGTACCGCAGAAAAAAAGAGGAGGGCCACCAGAAACTTCTGCTGACAGCCTCTCCATTGTTCGTCCATCAGTGGTGAGAAAAATAAATACATAAAATCTGACCGGCAGTACCAATATGATTTAGCTGCAAGGTCCCTCTTTCGAAAAATACATAACCAACCGGAGAAGCTATTTCGGGGTCAGCGATTTCAGTCCGTTCTGCTCGCTATTCTGTTGTTAACGGCTCCATGGCCAAGCAGCTCTACTTTAATCATCATCGCTTAACAACACGTGGGGGTCATTTTAAAACCACTCCTCTTGCCAACGTCATCGGCTGCGCTCAGGCAACGGTACCCAGGCATATAAAACGCAGCTAAGAGACAGTCGCACAACATATAGGCTAACGTAATCGACAACCAGGTTGCGCCGATTTATTTCTGTGAAAATGTCGTTATTCTTCGACTATCATTAACGGTGCTGCTCAAGTTCATTGCCTCGGCTTCATACTGCTACCGTTGCCTGCCTCGCGCATTCGGTCACATTGAACTGTTTTTGCCTGCCATCTGATTGACAGCAGTAAATATTCACTCCCACCTGACTACAAACAGTGGAATGACAGTTGTGTTTCCTGAGCTGTTCTTATTTTAGAGCTTTGACTTTAATAAGCGCAGGAGTACGTTATGCTGCAGATGATCACTGAAACAATATCTATTTATGCTTATCATCACTGTGTTCCCACATGGCATTCAGTCTTCTATTTTGAGGAACAACACAATAAAAATATTTTTTGTGTCACAATAACAGTGTATACATAATATGTATATCACATTTTCAAAATGTTACCAGCAACACTGAGGTCATATAATGTGCCAACTACAAGCATAACAGCATCCATTTTGTTTGTTTTTTTGTTTTCATTCCTTTTATGTCCATGTCTTCATGTCAATCAGTTTCTGGTGAGAATGATGTACTGTGGCCAGTGGACTCCAGAAAATTGAGCTTGACCTTGAGCTTGATTGAATATGTAGGCCAGTGGATTGGCTGTTCTTGGGCTCTGCCATGTTGTCATGCGTGACATTGGCCCCACTGGTACAATTGCAATAGTAATTGTACAGAACATACACCACCTGAATATTTAAGAAAGTATAAGCATGTAACTTGCAAATTGAGCCTGAATCACCTGAGGCTTCATGAACTTTAATTCTTGACATTTCATTCTGGTCCCTTTTCCCATTATTCATGAAACAATCTGAATGCCAATTTCTGATATTAGCCTTAAACCAATGCATGTTTTATGTGGACATGCAGTGTACTCAGTTCTGAAATACTACAGAGAGAATGACTGCTATCAGTATGACCCCGTTTTCAGGGTGATAAAAAAGCAGATCAAAGGTTGAATTCGTACGTTGGTCTGACGCTTTATTTAGTTTGTTTAGTGCAAAACAAAATGGAAATGCTGCGTAAGTACAGAGGAAATGAACCTTTCAAGCTGACTCCACATTACGAATTTTCATCCATGGACACTTTCACATCTCTTTCACATATGACCATCGAACCTTTCTGAGCACTGTGCAAAGCTGTCAAAGGTCAGGCTAATTCTGTTCATGGTTTCACAATGGAGATAGCTGTTACTCAAGCAGTTCCTTAGCTAAGTTAAGGCTCTGTGTTAAGCTGTATGATTCAAATCATCCAATTTGGGTGAGCTCAAGCGATATTGAATTTATTACATAAGCTATTGCATAGTATTGTTGATTTTAAGTTATCCAATACAAAAATTGTAACTCTTAAATTACACATATTTCAAAAATTAATTCCACACTGAAATTGGTTGAAAGTAGAAATGTTGTGTGTGTTTCTGTGCATGTGTGTGTGTGTGTGTGTTCATGTATGCATGTGTGTGGATGCCAAATGCCAAATTTCTTGGAATGGTAAGGATTATAGATGCCTGTGGAAAACAGCCAGCGAATCTGCCTTCCTCATGGACTTGGGAAGGTCATTCCTGCACAGGGTGAAAACAGCCGGTAAACTTAATTACTGGGAATTAAGTATAAATACAGACCACAATCACAATATGGTTCAGCACACCATAAAGAGCACAGTTTTAAAGTCTGCTGATCTACAAACATAATGAGCACTCTACATGTTATTGGGAAAATGATTATTTTTAACAATTCCCTGTCTATTCAAATGTCAGATTTAACTTTTTAATTTCACTACCAAATATTACAGGTCCAGATGTATAGTCCACACAAAGGTCACTCTAGCTCTTCATTTCGAATGTAGAATGCATGATGTATTAATGTATAATGCATCTGCTTCTCAGTTTCTTGTGCATTTCAGATATGCACTGCCACCTTCTGGTGACTATAGGAAGCTGCAGTTTGTGGTAGACAGTCCAAGGACTGTGTATGTTTGACTCAACATTCTAACAAGCTTTTGATTATGTGAATAATCAAATGTACGCGAATGTCATTTTTATAGGGATAATCACATTCTTTGGTACTGTTATGACCAGACCCCTTTGTCCCGAAAATGTTTGCGCAAATCCTCAGCTACATTTCAAAACGGATAGAATGCTACAGTTACTAAAGATACAAGGTCTAAACAAGTTTAAGTGTTGTGAACGTGTAGGGACAGGAGCCTAAAACAAAAAGAGGGGTATGGCACCTGTGCCAATCAAACAACAGGAAACAGGACATACTATAGCTTTAGTTGGATTCTCGTCCATAGATATCTGTGCTCACGCGTTCATCGTAAAAGGTGCGATCTTCCTGAGCTCGGGGTGTTTTATGCAAGTTTGTTTTGAACCACAAATTCACACTTCAGGTGAGAATTATAAACTGTTTTTTTGTACGACAAAGATGACTTACTAACAGAGGTAGAAAAATCAGGGGCAGAAAACCAAAGCCTGCCCCAGTATTTTGTTCCAATCACCTGAATTTGCCAATTAGCACAATTCTTCAGCCAGGAGGTAGAACTGCATAGTGAACTCAGCTGGCTGTGTCCACAGGTGGAAGAAACACAGGGAGGGACCTTTACTTCCTGACCCCTGGACTTTCCACCGCTGCGTACACTAGAGGCAATAAAATAAAAAAACAGCATTGTCACACCTGAACCTCGAGAACATAAGCCAGACCTGGGCTGGGAACAAGTCTGGCACAGTGCTCCTGAGACCTCCTCTGTTCAGAATGAATGTTCCATCTGGGAGTCGCACATGCCTGAGTTTTTAACTGTTTGCTGAAATCAGCTGGACGTCGTGCTCTGCTCTGAAACAGAAGTGTGTGTGTGTGTGTGCGAGAGTGTGTGCAGGTTTTGTTTTAGCACTATGCACTATGACACCTGATTCAGCTAATGAAGTACCCATGGTCTTCAATCAAGTTGAATCAGGTGTCTTAGAGCTCAGCTGAAGCAAAAACCTCCACCCACACTGGCCCTTTTCAGATAAGAATGGACACGATCTGCACGACAGCACATTCATTTAGCAACACTGCTGGTGGATTCTAGCGCCACCCTGTGGTCACAATAATGATGACCTCACATCAGGAAGTGTAGGCATGTTTGGTGGCAATACCTACACTGGTATTTTTAATCACCCTGCCAAAGCAGTCCCGGCACATTACAGGAGTGATGGCGTTTTGTGAGGCCTAGTCATTGAGGACTGAGTTTATCCAGCTCAGGGGTTTGGCAGCCCTGGTCCTGGAGAGATGCAAGGGTTTGCTGGCTTCTGTACTTCCCTTGAAATCAGTCCTTAGTTCAGGCCCGGGTACCCAGGTGAGGATAGCTATAACTGTATAGTCAGCTACTTTAACGGCCCAACATTGCGTATTAACGAAAACCAACAGGCCCTGCTAGGGAACTTTTTATTATTGACTGCTCTAACTGTTCATTTCCATCATTAAAAGATAATAATGGAGAGGAATAGTAGGGCAGGAACCATTGTAGTACGACCACCAGTTATATATGGTACATATCGTTAAGCCACATAAAAAAAATCAGTTCTGTATGCGCGTCCATGAGTGGACCAGGTGCTTGGCGTAAACGTACAGCGGTAAAGAGGAATAAAAAAAGGCCCAAGGTGATACTTAATCACAGCAGCTGTGTTTTGACTTTGCTTGGTCTTTGAGTTGCTTACAGTGTGAAAATACAGGTGTGTGTGTGTGTGTGTGTGGGCGGGGGGGGGGGGGGGGGGTGAATATATATGCACAGTGACAGCGAAGAACACCCAAATAACACCTCCTATCACTGCACATAAAGTTGATCCGAGTGGATCTGAAGGAAAAAATCCACCACATAGCCGACATTATGTGCATCATAGAATACACAAAAATTGGATACAAGAAAAACTGTATTTGAGATACCATAAACAAATACAAATCATCTTGAGACAGGAGAAGAATAGAGAATTACAATATTCTGAAAAAGGTTTGCTTTCTTCCATTTGCTCATTCAGACCCTTGGGGAACATAGCATTGAGAGATTATATCCAATAGGCCTCTCTGTGTGAAAGTCTTTTCTCGTTTTCTCCTCTAGGTGGGATATCAATTTTCTGCACCAAAATATTTAATGGAGCTGACACTATGCTCTGCTCATTTAAAACGAGCAGCTACGGGGTTTTTACATTTTTATGTTTTATTTTTTTTTGTGTTTAAATAACCATGTCTGGGGTGATGAATCAAAAGAAATGAATCGATTTGAAAATGCTGCAATTTTGCAAGTATTCTGTAAAAATATACCTTGATAACAATGCCAATATGAATTTTCATTGTGAGTTCATTCATTTTTAATTAAAACCAAGGCTTGAGTAAAAACTCAGTTATACAAAATACATTCAGAAACACCTCATTCTTACAAATTTGATTTTCCCAGCCATCAGTAAGTCTTTTGCACCTTTTTGTCTTTTGTCTTTTATTATTATTATTATTATTATTATTATTATTGCATTTTTAAATATCACAATTTAATTTTGATATGCCTTGGAGTCACCAATCACGATTCCAGAACACTTAAAGGATAACACCGGTAATCATTGGCACTTTATAAAGTTGTTTCAGTAAAAAATACAAAGGCCAGGTTCTTTGTAATAGTGAATTTTGCTGACCAAAGCAACGGTGTGTCTCTTTGACTTCTTTTAGTACTTTTTTGGACAACAATGGAATTCTATGACTTACAGCATATAGGCATTGACTAGATGGACAAGAATTGCTCATTCATTGAGAGCTGGACAGACACATCATCAGTTCTGGTCTTTTCATAGGATATGTTGACAATACTGGGGGGGACAAGAAAATTACCAGGGTTACCCTTTAAGGACGGTTGTGCACGTGGGGTCTAATATTTTACTTGTACCACTCTATTATTCATACCAAGAACTCTCTGCTCATTTAATGTCCAGTATTCCATATAGCCTTATTCACTGAAGCAAGCAAACAAGCAAACAAACAAACAAGTTCGTAAATAAATGAATAAATAAATAAATAAACAGTTGCGGTTAAAGTCTGCACACTTTTTATGGACATGTTAAGGAAGAAGGGAATGACCATGTGATCTGGAGTATTCGGAGACAGGACACCTGTCGCGAGGAGCACTGTGAGCAGGAAATCTCACGCGTACACTTCTGGACCAGCGCAGTAGACCACGGAAATACAACACGGATTCCGCCTGGTGACAAATCCAATTATGGCCCTCGTGCCATCCCCCCCCCCCCCCCCCCCCCATTGCCCGCGGCTGTCCAGTTCAAGCAGACACTTTGAGGACAGTGTAAATATAGCACCTTTCAAAATGGCACCTCCCAAATTCTATGACAGTGAACCCCTCGCAGAGGTCTGCTAAGGTTTGCCAACTTGCCAGTCTTCTGTTTTTCTAAACTGAGTTTTTGTGTCTGGGCTTTTCTCACATCCTGATTCCTGAGATGAAAACTGCACCTGTGTCTCTTAGGGTAACGCACATAATCAGTTAATGCACATCATAATCATAATAGTAGGCACAATAATTCAGGTCACTATCCCTCGAATGCAACTGGAGTTTTAACGTAGGCCTATTCGTTGGTCATTAGACATGAGTCATGACCAAGGGCTCTGCCAGGGAGTTTGGGCTCCATGAAAAGATGGCGCATTGGGTTTCACCACCCGAGCCCCCCCCCCCCCCCCCATCCCTGCAGAATTACAGCACGATTTTCAGAGGGGCCACGGTCAGTCAGGGCCTTTGGAATCGTGTTAACCCCCCTCCCCCAAAACGGCACTCATGGTCACGACTATTATTAAAGGACCTAAAAGTAAACGGACGCTTATAGACTTTCTACTTTTTGGAATCCGTTGATGTTCGCTGTTCACCCACGTGGGCCGGGTGGCATTTAGCGGGGCGAGCAGCTGTCCTGCGGGCACGCAGCCTCTCTTGGACAGCGCATCGCGGGAGCCCAGAATAGCCCGACCCCCGCTAGCCTAGTCAGGGGGTTTTCTCCGTCGTGTACAGTACACCGTGCGCGCATATCCAGTTCCCCCCCCCCCACGGCACGGGACGCAGTGCCAAGGCTTCCCCGTCGCCAGAGCTCGGGTTTGGCCGCGGGCGGCTCCAGCCTGCCGACCAATTATAGACCCGGCCCGCTTCACCCTCCCTGGCCCCGCTTCATTACTAAACATGGGCCCTTCTGTCACTCGCCAGCACGTGCCTGCGAGTTCGACCGTACGGCGGCTCTGGAGCTGCAGAGGGCCTGTCCCAGAGCTACACGGGGGGAACATGCTGTTCTGCAAAGACTCGAAAGAGCGATGCTAGAAAGCTGTAGGCTGCCTCTGATGTGGGTATTCTGAGACATGCATTGCAGCCGTGTAGTATAATGGGTACAAGGGGCTGGTCTTGTAACCTAATGGTCACAGGTCCAATTCCCTGGTAGGACACTGCCGTTGTATCCTTAAGCAAGGTACTTAACTCGCATTGCTACAGTATGCATCCAGCTGCATAAATGGATGCAATGTAAATGCTACGTAGAAAAGCTATGTAAGTCGATCTGGAAAAGAGCGTCTGCTAAATGACTGTAATGCAATGTAATGTGATGTAACGCATTCGTGAGAACCGGACCACAATTCGCATTTGTGAACATACCCACTTATAACTGATTCCCGGTGCAGGCTAACAAAATATGAGCACAGTTAAGCCTGCAATATTGCACTTGGTTTAAATGTTTTCATCATGTTTGCTGCATAGTCATAATAAAGATTATGATAAAGAAAACTGTTTCCTACCTCACAAAACCCAGTCTAAACGCTTCATCTGCACCTGCCCTCCATCATTTGAGAGCGCAACTTTCCCTTAATTCCGTTCAGCCTTAAAAAACTAACAGCTAACTAACTAACTAATCAGCTAACAGATTTAACATATGCAAAGAATTCTTAACTGCAGAAACACTAAATATGTGAAGATGGGATTTTAAGAGTTCATTTTATTGTGTGAGCAGTAAGTAATTCCATGGGGTCATGGCCCAGCGATTGTCACAACTGTCTAACAAATGACTGTTGATTAAGGGTCTTTGGAAGGCCTTGAATACAGTGGTGCTGGGTACTGCTGTGCAAGCTTTAACAGCCTTTTGAGGGTGTCCAGGAGAACTTAACTGAGGCTTTATAGAGTGTTTTTTTGTAAATGTCATTTTGAAACTTGACAAGCCCTTTTATGCGTATAATTGGAGCTAACCAGATTGTTTATCACCCCTGTGACTGTCTCAAAAGATGAATGTGACATGCCCTTCCATTCAGGTAGGCACAACCCTTGAGAAAAAAAAAAAAAAAAAAACAATTAGGGGTTAATCATTCACATATAGATTCAGAAGCACTTACTGTTATTCAAATCAGCATGATAGAAGCACCAAATCTATCAAATTTGGAACATGTTTCATTTGTAATCATTGCCACGCCTGTGTTCACTGTTTCAGTGGAAATTCTTTATCTCGTGCATTTTTACTGCAGATGCTGGTTTCAAACTGCCACGGTTGACTAATGAAATCTATTAATAATAATTGGTCCGTGGACGTAACTATTTTGTTCTGATAGGCCTTTCGTAATTGGGTGCGATCATTTAAACGTTTCCACATATAGCATATATTGTATGAGAGTTGGAGTAAAATACTCCTCAATTTGTTTGCCACTGTCAGTACAAATTGCATTTGTTTAAATATGTTTGCAATAAGTACTTTAATACTATCTCACATATTATTCCAGAATTTCAGCATTGTCCCACCCACACCTCACCCTGGTTACATGAAAACCTAAGAAAATATAATGTCCCATAAACAATAAACCTTACCTAACAGATGTTCCTTAATCACAAAACACATGTGTAGTTGTGATGAGAACAACTCCAGTTTTTATAGTCATCCCGTGTAACAAACAATTGCATTGTACGAAAGCTGCAGTGAATGATTCTTCCTAGAGAGCAATCGCTACGAAGACTTGCATATCGCCGTGATGTTTTTTTTTAAACTCCTACAGTGTAGTATTGCAAGCTTGGGCTCCAAACTCCAGAAGTGACGGGTGTGGCTTTAGATGTGAGCATTTACCTTTGCAGTATTTCAGTCTGACTTTTACAAAGTACCGCACTTGGGAGAATGAGCTTCTAGGAAGGATTTAAATTTCTCTATGGGAATGGAGAACAGTCACAGGTCTGGGTAGAGTGATTAGGGCTCAAAGCCTGGTACTGGCTTCATTTGTTCTTCGCTGGAATCTTTTGTCGATCCGCAGTTTCCTGATCGGTCTTTCAGATAACCCGGAAACAGAGAAAGACGAGAGATCGTCCACAAAAAAAAGATTCCTGACATTTTCTCAGACGCTTTATAACACAATTCAGCCCCGTCTTTTGCGGGCCACAACCTTCAAAGGATTGCGCTGGGGCTGCCTGCACCAGGAGGAACCTCTCCCAAAAAAAGAATGCTAATTTCTCAGCCTTCAAAGCCATTCCTAGAGGGAAGGCTGCACGAGGCATTGCGGGCACCTGATGGGGAAAATGATAAGACTCTTCTCTGGCAGGTCACAGGGACCACGCCCATGTCCTGGTCCTCCGCAATGTGGGTCAGCCAATCAGACGGCCCACCTGCCCCTGTCAATCAATCCCGCTGCCGCATTCCAAACCACTCCTTCATCGCCCCATACTCCTCCGTTACCCCAGATCATCCCCCCTCCCCCCCCCCCCCCCCCCCCGGTTCCTTTCACCGTTCCCTTTGCCGGTGCTGATGTCATCTTAAACAGCTCTGTCGCAGGGGAAGAGTTTAGCTCTAGTGCAGCTGAATTTCATTCATAAATGCTAAACTTTATGAATAAATGTGTATGCCAATTAAATATATTCCACTGATGAACTGCAGTATCCCTGATTGACTGTAGGGTAGAGGTACAAAACAGTAGCTAAGCAGCTGGGTGCAGACAGCCTATCCTTGAGCAAGGTACTAAACCTGAGTTACTTCTGTAAAATACCCAGCTGTATAAATGCATTGCATGTAAAAATGTAAAGTGCATGTGTAACTTTCTCTGGATAACTTTCTCTGGATTCTCTAAAATGCCATAAAAATGTCACATGCAACTGCCCTGTTAATACATAGATTAACAGATTCATAGAACGACTATTTTCTCAAAAGTACATCAGCAGAAATGGAATACACAATTCCGGCATGTATTGTACTGTTCCCCTCTGGTATTGAAATGTACAGCCGTATTTTAAAACTTCAGACTTGCTGCACCGTGTAAGGACGTTTATCACCCTCACTTATCTCAAAACAAAGCCTGCTTGCGTCAGTTCATTCATGAAAATCTCGTATTTCCGTTTCAGCACTATCAACGGCATAATTCATCTACAAGGCTGATGGCAGAGTCTTATCCTGGTATGGTGGAAATCACCAGGCAACCTGACAGAAAACAATTTGCTGGACATTTGCACAGAAGTTGCAAAAAAAAAAAAAAAAAAAAAAAACACTATTGACTATAATGGCATGTGACTGCATAGTTTCTAAACTGCTCCTTGAGTAAATGCGCCAGCCCAATGATTCAGCGACAACAGTGCTGACAAATGTATGCCTCGTTCAGTTTAGCCGAAGCGCCAGACGGCGCAGGTGCTGGTGACAGATTAGGCCGCATGTTCAGGTAACAACCTGGGAATACAGAGCAAATATTGACCGAAACAGGACACTTAACAATAAACAAAGCAGCGCATTGAGCGATTCACGGCGCTCTCCGGATGCTAATTGGGTGCCACTGAGGACACAAGCTAAACGGAATATTACTGCCAAAAAAAATAAATAAGTAACTCCTCTCTGATAGCAATCCAATGCGACAAGGTTGATTTGTTCATTACAGACTTTTCAAGAAGTTCCAGGGGGGTTTTCGACGACATTTCCTGAGCTCGGTCAGACACTGGACACTCAGTCACAGACAAACAGTCCATTTAACCTGCGTAGAAACAGAAACATCTTTGCCAAAATGGAAGCCAGGACCAATACATACCCCTGATTTTTACAATCACAGCAGCTAGCTAAGGCAGAGAAAACCTAAGAAGTTTGAACACAGCCGTTGACTAGGCCCTATTGGCTACAACAGAAATGCTCGTGCACTTATGCACTTATCTAGCCTTTATGTTCAATGAACATGCACGTTCCAGTTAATATACTGTATTTATATACTATCTGACTTGTTAATACCAGAGGATAGAATACATTTGCAATACATGCATCATTACAAGTCACATGCAATTAAAGACCACCGTTACTCATAAACATAGGTCTATTAGGTCTAGAGCAGTAAACCTTAAATTAGTCAACTTGTTATATAGCCTACTAGACATAACTGCACATTCCACTGGATGGGTATTTGTTAAACAATTTCTTTTTAAATTATATATCATCCGTTTGAAAAACTCTGGTCTGTAATTGAATGTATTACAGTAACTCAGCCGTGTGTTGTCAAGGCAGCAGATGGCGCAATTGCACAATTAAATTCACTCTCTCCGTTAGGATACTATTTGAGGATTTTCAAGGTTGGTATAGGTTAAGATAAGGTATTTAATTTAACTTTTTAAAAATCACAGATGACGTGCTTCATATTAATACTATCACACACTGGCATGATTAAAAACTGACAACAAAGAATACAAGAAAGTTCTATAAAATATCGTTGCCATGTTCCCATTACTCATTTGATGCAAACATGCAATGTTCTTTGGTGTGAAAAACGTCATGTTCTTTGGTGGATATTTCAAATGCCAGCAAAGCCTTCTGTTTCCATAATCTGCTAAGGCTATAGCAGTGAATTAGCACAGAGTCACCCCGCTAATAGCGTCGCAATAATTTAATTGTTATTATTTTATTAATAGCATGTCAGCATTTAACTACAAGCCAAAACTGCACTGAGAAGTCTGAATAATACATTTGATTACATTTGACGCATTGTGGGTAATTTAATGACCGCAGCTCAGGTGAAATAATGGGAACTCTGCAGTCTGTTGCGGTCAGCTCGCGCCAAGAACGTCACGCCTTTCACACGAGTGGTGCACGTGTCCACAACTGCGTTCCAAGATCCAAGGAATGCCAATTATAAATTTGAATTAAAAAAGGGACATTGCAGTAAGCCTACATACCTCGAATGCACGCTTACGGGCAGCACCATGGCTAAGCATATCGGGTTGTAGTTTAAACACTGCAGGTGTATAATGAACAGCAGGACGAATTGTTTTTTTAAATTAATTAATATAATGCACACCAGAGAAATGTAAAATCGATCAACGCAGCGACTATCTAACATTTTTTAATGTACCGTGCCTATTACAATTTCGTTGAGTTCAAAAACCTTGCGTTGTCAGTAACACACGGTTTGCTTTAATGCAAACTTCTGCAGATATGCAACTGCAATTTCACGGTACAGTAGAGTACAATTAAATATGTGGCAGTAAAACAAGCTACTATAACTGCCTGCAAAAACCCACAACCGTCACCATCCCCTTATTTTCTGACCCCTTTTCTACTACTACTGTCAAGCTTCAGTCAGCGCACAATGTTGTTACTACAGCCCCTCCCACAGGCGAAGACCACTCCGTTTCCCTCCGCATAAAATAGTTCTCCTCCTATACAGAAATTTTGAATTGGCTGATCACAAGTTCATCATTGCGACGTGTTGTATGTTTTTAGGGCTTTGCAGTATATTATCATCACAAATGATAAACATATTCAGATTAAGTTTAATACGCAGTATTAATTTGGCGGGAAAGCATAGAGGCGGAAGGATACAGAGAAGGGCCGAAAACACTCTTGTAGTATTAAAACCCGCGGGAGCTGCTGCTCTTATTCTTGCAGTAAATGACAAGCTGCGGAGTCAGTCTCAGCTCTTTTCGGGGTGCAAGCTGTCTGCGTAGTTTGGCTACATAACCTTAGGAAAGCAAGGGCTTAGCACCAAACACCGGTGGGGACGACTCCCACTACGGATTATTACTTTCACTTGTCACTTATCATCGTGATTTATATATAGCTCCACTACTTTTCATCGAATTGAATTTTCATTTATTGTGACTGACACGGTAAGACTTTTTAGAAATATATGCAATGCGATTCATGATTTGACTTTAGCTTATTATTTCGCTATCTATGTAACGTCTGTTGACTAAATTATATGACTAATAGTTAGTGCCACAGGAATTTGTGTTATGTTGTAGTAATGACTTCAGTAGCTGCGGTTTTTATGGGAAGTGGTGTGGCATTTAAATGCCTTGGTCACGAATTTTAAATGCCGGCTGTTCTGTAACTGTCAGATGCTTCTTTCTGGCATGCCCATTATGCTCGCGTTGTCTTGGAAGGATATAAGTTACGCATATGGGGATGCTTGTGTGTTCGTTTAATATCGCTGTTCGCAGTTATTATAGCTTGAATATTGTATATTATATTTAACATGCTAAGTGTTATTCTATTATAACCGCTGTCAATTGAGTTGACACTTGGGAAGTTCATTCGAATGACATGGCTTCCTAGAAGTTGGTGTATAGAGCAATGGGTTAGCACGGAGTCTGGTTCGGTTTACAGACACTTTCCACGTTTCACCCAGCACTAATTTTCCTTCACTTCTCCTTCACATTCGTAGGCAGTCATGCCGCTGAACTCGAATATGGCGAGTAAAAACTACGATTACGACTACGATTCGGTCCAGCCCTACTTCTATATCGACAACGACGAGGATTTCTACCACTCGCAGCACAGTCAGCTTCAGCCGCCGGCTCCCAGCGAAGACATCTGGAAGAAATTCGAGCTGCTGCCCACGCCGCCCCTCTCCCCGAGTCGGCGACCCTCGCTCTCCAGCCTGTTACCGTCGAACGCGGACCAGCTGGAGATGGTGACCGAGTTTCTCGGGGATGACGTGGTCAGCCAGAGTTTCATCTGCGATGCGGACTACTCTCAATCCTTTTTGAAGTCCATCATTATTCAGGATTGCATGTGGAGCGGCTTCTCCGCCGCCGCCAAGCTGGAGAAAGTGGTTTCCGAGAGGCTAGCTTCGCTCCAGGCTGCGAGAAAGGAGACTTCGGCTTGCAGCTCCACGGACAGCAGTGCGAGCCGGACGAGCCCCAGCGTTAATTACCTTCAGGACCTCAACACCTCCGCGTCGGAATGCATTGACCCATCTGTTGTCTTCCCTTACCCACTGACCGAAAATCCAAAGCTCGACAAGACGACGGCGCCCTCGACTTTGGCACTGCCACTGGATACCCCACCTAACAGTGGCAGCAGCAGTAGCAGCAGTGATAGCGATTCAGGTATGTACAGTGCGCTCGATGGCAAATCGAGTTCGCCGATTGCTCCTTGTCGGCATTTAAGTTTACTTGCATAGCTGATTATAACGTGAAATTGTATAACGTGGATAGTGGGTGATGCCATGCATGCCATTCTTGAGAATTATTATTTCGAGACTGTGTGTGGGATGGGGGTTGGGTGTCGGTAGATCGTATAAAACCTCGTGTGGTAGCGAGCTGGATGATTGTATTTGTAATGGGAAATGACGCAGTTAGCTAAATAGCTCTTTGTGGAGGCTGTAATCAGAATCCGCCTTGATTAAAAAGCCTCGGTTGTAAAACTCCACCGGCGGCGCTGTCCTTGATGTCAAGGATGTAAAGCGTTAAGTTAAGCTACGGGTTTTGCCGTGTCAGTTGCAGTTGCGTAAGGCTCCCCCTCCCCTTCGTTAGCTCCCTCCTTCCCTCCCTCCTATCCCAAGCGCAGGAGTACTGAAGGGTAGGGTTCAATGCTGCAATGTTCAGCTGACGAGGAGAGAGGGCGGGGTGAAAAGAATTGCAGATATTTCTTGGCATTGCACACAAGGCATGCCGTGCAGCTGTACAATTTGTGTCCCATGCATTTTTCTCCCCAAAATTAATCGCATGCATTTTTCCTTTATGTAGATGACGAGGAGGATGATGAGGAGGAGGAGGAGGAGGAGGAAGAGGAGGAAATTGATGTTGTGACAGTGGAGAAGAGAAAAACGGTGAAGAGGTCTGACACGTCGGGAGTGCCAAGCAGACACCATCACAGTCCCCTGGTCCTGAAGAGATGCCACGTCCCTATTCATCAACACAATTACGCGGCTCACCCGTCGACGAGGAACGAACAGCCCGCGGTAAAAAGGATAAAGTTCGAGAGTAGCAGCAGGGTGCTCAAGCAAATCAGCAACAACCGAAAGTGCACGAGTCCACGGACATCCGACTCTGAGGATAACGACAAAAGAAGGACTCACAACGTGCTGGAACGCCAGCGGAGAAACGAACTGAAATTGAGCTTCTTTGCTTTGCGGGACGAGATACCTGAGGTAGCGAACAATGAGAAAGCCGCAAAGGTCGTTATTCTAAAAAAGGCGACAGAGTGCATCTTCAGCATGCAGTCGGACGAACACAAACTAATTTCTTTGAAAGAACAGTTAAGGAAGAAGAGCGAACAGCTGAAACACAGGCTGGAACAATTACGGAACTCTCATGTATAAATTTGGCGGGATATTTAAAGGCTTATCATGGACAGATAAAGACTGTTGCTGTGTATAGTTTTAATGTTGCATGCTAATGCAAGAAAAGTACTCAAGATTTCAGAGGTTTTGGCCACACAACCTTGTTTGGAATCAAGATTGATTGCAACAATGAAAACTGCCTCGAATTAGATTTATTTGTATTTAAGTCCTTTATTTTTATTAATAAAGTAATAAAAAGAGGCTGCACACTTACTGTCAGCCTTAACTTAAAAATTAATTTGTTTTTATTTGTTTTGTATGTTTTGTATATAAATGATTGAAAATTTGATCAGAAATGTATTTTTTGATGTTAATTATCTGAATTATCTGTGAATGTGTTTAAACCGATGGGGGTGGGTTTTATCACTGTATGACTTCCCCTCTGATTCATAAATACATTTCTTTATTAACCTTGCATCTGTTTAATTTGAATTTCTAGTAAGCCACCCATTGCTTTGTGTGTGTTTCCCCTCAGCCTTTGAAATGTAAGCCTCCCTTTCAGATGATCAGGTCTGGAGGTGAAGAAGGATGCATGTAATCTCATGTTTGGTGAGAGGCATATACACACACTCACACACACACACACTCACTCACAAGCTGTCATTCTCTTGAAGTGAAAACTGAAATATGAAAAACAAGAAACTGGTTTTTAATTACAAAAAAATATTTGCAAATGGAACTTTCGCCTTTGGTGTCAAAACAAAGTCACTGCTCAACTTAGCTACCCGAATAGTGTTTTGGCCAACCTGGGTTAAGAAATGGGTTGCATGTGCACATTTTTATCTGGGGGGAGAGGAAAATGTGCAGTGTTTCGCGGGGAAAGATGGGAGATGAAGTCCAAATACAGCTTAAATACATTGCACAACTTTCAAGAAAGAGACTACACCCGTTGCAGTGCATTTACTTACTGGACTTGCATCAAGGTCCCTCTTTCCAAGCGGCACCATATTTGCTTAAGGGTTGCTTGTTTCTCCAGTATTGTAGAGCTCTTTAGATCTGTAAGGGACGACTCACACAACTATCCAATATACAATCAATGACCCGCATCCTTAGTGGACTTGATTCTCACTGGTGCATTCCGTCCATTGACCTGTTCATAGATAACAAACTAACAACCCCACACACACACACACACACACACACACACTTCCCACCAGTAAAGGTATCCATCTACCAAAAACATCTAGTTCAGATGTTGCCCAACCAAGTCACCCCCCCCCCCCCCCCCCCCCCCGTATATGATGATCCTGTATAATCCTTACTCTACATAGGTGCCGTGATGCTCGTGAGAATACACTACATGGCTTGAAGATTTAATATCAGTAGCACCTTTGTGCCAGTACACTTTTGTATGGGCGTGGTCTGGCAAATAACCACTGAAGCAGCAAACATGGGTGTGTGTGTGAACGGCACCGCGTTCTGTGCAGCCAGGTGATGACTAATTCACATCGGGTACTTAACCTGCATTTCCTCAAAGATTCATTTAGATAATAAAGTGAGTATAAAAACACCAGGGCGGGGCAATGCTTTGGTGCCACAGAGCAAGGACAGCTGCTTCACGTTATCGCAACTGATCACACCCCACGCACAGGGGTTGATTCCTGGCTAGGTAAGTTAACGGTTGTTTTCACTGATCTTTGCGGTAATGATTAGCCAATATTGTGGTCAATTCACATACCGCATGCCTCCACACCACAAGCCTTCCTGATTGCTTAGACCATTGAATCCTCTTAGAAGACATGACTGCAGGCTGTAAAGTGTGAGCCTTTGCCATCGTAAAAATAATGTCATAAAATTTGAATTCATCAAACTGCACAGACGATCTGTTCAAACATCTCCGTGCTGATAAATATAGGCAGGACTGCTTGTTATAACAAAACAATTTCATTGTGTGGCCTGTGGCTAGTAAAAGAATCACATTTTAATTGTAAATATTCAATATGTACACCTACATTGTAAGTACACAGAAAGCAGTTTTAATAGAGAGCGTCATAAACATGACTGGTCAGATTTAACCCTTCCAAATCAAAGCTGTCTTTCATCTCCCAAATACAAACACAGTTTGCCCCACAGTGAAGAGCCAGCCGTCACCAGTCAAAAGCCGTGATAGTTAATAAACTCCTTTCTCCTTGCATGAAAGGAGTTCTCCCAGTCCCGTTAATTGCAGAATATGAATCACTCCTGACTACAGCATGATTAAGCATTGCCATACTTTAAAAAGCAGAGCTGATTATATACCCCATACAGAGCAACTGCTTCCTCTTGGGGTTTTACAGGGATTACCTCAGTTAGCCTTATATGCGCCAGCCTGCCGGAAAAACGAGACGGCTAACAGTCAGCGCCGATTTTCCGATAAGAAATGTTCTTATGCGGAAAATCATTCCGGTCCTTTCTCCTCCGAGTGGCAGTTAATTGACGCGTAGGCTGGACGACGGTGCTCTCACATTCTGCCCCAGGGCTCGGCGATTCCCTCCCCTTTCTTTCAAAGGCTCGGGAGCAGGAAGCTTAGGGGAGGAATGCTTCTCTATTGAGGCGTTTTACCTGGGGAGGTGAGGGGTGGGGGGGGGGGGGCTGTCGATGGGGGTGGAGGGGGAACTCTGGGCTCCAGTGCATTCACCACTCATCCGCAAGCTTCCGTCTTTCAGCTCCAAAAAACACGGCTGTTTCCTTTAATCCTGAGTGAGTCAGCAAACATCAGATGTCTCATCCCGTTCTCTTCAAAGTCGGCGGCAGGCTAGATTTGTCATGAGCTGATTGAAAAATGCTGGAATTAGCCTCGGCAAGCCATTAGCGTAGCGTACACGCTTGGCTACCGGTGTAAACTGATGGATGAGGGATTGTCTCATTGCAGGAGTGTCAGTCCAGCACCACCAAAACAATTACTTACACTCTCCACAGTGAAACGTTCAGTTAAATCAACTCTCGTCGCAGAGCACATATGACCCCTATTGGACCCATAATTACTCAGTTAGAGTTGAATTAACACTGGCCATTTTACACGTGTCCCTTTAGCCAACACAATGGGAAAAAGGCATGAAAAGTAAGAGTGCATGCATCATTGTTCTCATGGCTGTTTGCATTCTGTACCGCATCCTCACTGTCTAGAGTAGAGTGTGGGTGATCACTGGAAAGTCTGATGTATCCACCCCCGTAAATTTGGAAGGGCACGCATAACATGAGATGCGGAAGAGACTATCGTGTGCCCTCATAAAACCTCAGTGCACGTGTTCCCCTTGAAGAATCTGGTTGAACATCCAAAACGGATAGTTCACCTTCTAATGTTTTTTTTTTTTTTAACTTTAATCTATGTTTACAAGTGCCCCAGACAGTGTTTGTGTGTGATGAAGGACATTTTAGATATTTACTGATGTTTCAGATGACCCACCGGCTGGTATGGGGTCATTTGGGGGGGGGGGGGGGGGGGGGGGGGGGGGGGGGGGGGGTTGTGGTTTAAAGAAATAAAATCCACTTCAAGTGACTCCAAAGCAAGTTGTACAGTGGTATCATTAGCCCAGCGGCTGTATGTGTGTATATTACCAGATTACTCTTCAGAAAATTTTGTTGAGTATTCTTTTTGGTTAGAACTATTTCCTATGATGCATGCAACCTAAGACCGTTGCACTCTGGGAAAAAAATAACCTGCACAACATAAAATTGCACATATATAAATGTGAAGGAATGTGATCTGAAATCTGTTCATACCTAGAGCCACTGGAAACTTAATGTCACTGTTCAAACAGCTCTGGAGTTATTTTGTTTGAGCCAAAACATATAGTAAAACTGAAAATAAAATAATAATAAAAACCCAGAAAGTGAACCATTCCTTTGAATAAATGAAGATATGTGTTATTTTGCTTAATGAAAAGGTTATGTGATTTGTTCTCAATACGGTATTTGACAGCTGGCCAACAGAGTCTTGAGTTATTGCACTTGCTGTCTCTCCCCCATTGGGAATTACAACACTTCCGTCCCTGATCTTTGCACTCATGTTTCTGTTGTCATTCGGTCTGGATAAGGGTGCTAAATGCCTTTAAAGTAAGGTAAAGGTTTATTCTGAAAAATCCAGTCGAGCGCAGATACCTATCATTTGAGCTGTCTACATCAATCTTTCTCTGTCTAACTACTCTGATGAGCTGAGATTCTGCCTTTTCTTGGAGGGAATGTCATCCCATTCAATTATCTGGGCCTTTGTTAATCTAAAATCCTATATATTTTTTCAACACAATTCTCTCTCTCTCTCTTCTTCTTTGCACTCACATATAAACACGCACACACACCGACACACAGACACACACACACAATTTACTCTGCACTCGATCACTCCTCAACTTCACCCAAGCTCTTCAAATGACCTGCACAATGGTCAAAACATTGTTCTGTTGTTCTTCTCTGTAGATATCTCATCAGCCGCTGGGCACTTTACTGACTGTGCCTTTACCTTGCACTGAAAAAAATAAAATAAAATAAAAAAAGGAAAAGTCAATTGTGTTTGTCTTTGACCCTGAACCAAAGCCAGTAATGTAATTGATACTAGGCTCCAAGGACTGAAAACTGTGTGGTTGAAGCGTTCTCTTTTCAGCTAATTGTCAGTCTGAGATAAGAAGGGAGGATGAAGGACAGGTTGAAGTGCAGATATTTTAGAACAGGGAGTTCACTGATTGTTTTGCATAAAACGTCATCATTTGGGATACAGTGTGTATTTTAATATGGCAATTGGGGCGACTAACATCTGGTGGCCATTTTCCAGCATGTAAATGATGTGTTGACTCTCAGTGCAACCGCGCACACACACACCACTACCATTACATTAAATATATACCGTAAAAACGAGAGTCGATTTTAAAACTTGACTTGAACACATAATGGTAAGAAAAATAAACATATAACATGCTATCTTTTTAACCATGATGCACGACGACGAAAGCCATAACCTTGCCTATAGACCAATCAGACCTTGTGCAATAAGTTTATGTCTACCGCTGCACCAAACGAAAAATCGAAACACATTAGCTACACAAAATGCTTTTTCAATGGTCTTTAAGTAATTCAGGTTTGGGGTGGGGAAATTTTTCTGGATTGGACGTTGTGGATAATTAGCCGATATTGCACTTCCTTCACATTTCGAGTTCCTGTTGTTAAATGAGCACGCGCTTCCTGCTGAGGAAACACGTTCGACTCTTTAGAAGTGCGTTGTTCAAGTAATCTACTTGCAAACAAAACATGCGTTCAAATTCAAACCTTGGGATTACAGCCTCTTGAATTCACTCCTCACTGTGAAAAGGAAACAATGAATAAACAAGCAGCCTAACGGCGCCTGCTTTGTTATGTAAACTAAATTAGCCAAAAGGGTCTCTTTTCCTCAACCTAGATAATTACATGAACTCACTTCGAAACTTTAGTATATGGTACACCAAATGTAATGCTCTGATTTTGTTAAATGTATTCACAAATATTTATTAGGCTATGCATTGTCCATGAAATACGCACACACAGAACACACGCCCACTTTTCGTGCAAGAAAGCTAGGTGCTGGCATATCCATGCAATATTTGGGAAGCACCCTGTTGAGTTTAAATACAATATAATATGGTGGACGAGTCGACCTGAAATCTCTGCACCTTATTGAGATCTGTTTTCGTTTCAATCATTTGTGCACAGCGAGATCTACGTTACAGAGTTCTTGGCTGACTTTCCCTGTGGCGGCGCATCTAACCCATGACGTCACGCACTGTATCTGACTGTATGCAGAATGTTCCGCTGAGCGCGTGCTGCTCTGAGCACATGGAAAGACATCGAGATTTAGCTGCATGCAAAAGTGCGCTATTGTCCCCTCAAAGAAATCTGCAACTCTTATTATGGAATACTCCCCAAGTGTACACGTAAGAAGTGGGGCAATTCGAAGAATTGGTAAGGTTTTTTCATTTTTATTCGTTACCCCCCTTCCACGATGTTTTGTTTTATAATGATCACAAGGATGCAATAGAACACCGTAGCTAATTCTAGCTGGGATCAGTTGCATTTCTGTGTTAATATAGTATTCTAAAAGTGTAAGTATAGATAGAAACTCTACTTAGATATGAATTTGTCAACTATAAGTATGATGTGATATAGAATCACATCAATGTATTATCGATAGCTAACAGTTAACTTTCTATAATTTATTTCATTGTGGTAATATAAGTGTTAGATCATTACAAACGTCTGAAATGGTATTATTAAAGTGTTCTAACAAGATCTTACGGTATTTAGTTGAATCCTAGAAACTAAAATGCTCGCTAACTAACACGTTTCAGATTGACTCTTAGTCTGCCCATCCCCCCAAATCCACACGATCAGCCATCTACCTGTTATGCCCCCTGAACAATATTTGTGTATGTTACACAATATTATAACATATATTTAAAGGATTTATGGCTAATATAGCGTTTACCATGTACTAAAATAGTTGATACTATATTACTCATAAATCTGATATTTCTTCCAAATGGGATCTTCCCTGTTGTGTATGGTTAGCTAGATCATTTCCATTGATATTTCATATTGTACTGCATAGCACCGTTTTCTTAATACCTGAATGAACAGGCAAAATGTTTTGGATCAGACACTGCGGTTGTAGCGTGTCATGCTAAGTGTTATTTAGCCTGTGTACATGGAAATATGGAATAGGATGACAGGCTGGAACAACTTAGGTTTGATTATATACATTTAGCCTATTTGTTCATTTAATATGATCATGTGCTGCCATAATAGCTAATAGGATCAGTTACTTCTATGTAAAATTGAGCATTTGCCCACAGTTTGATTTTGTAGTTGAAGGCTGAGTACGGAATTTCTCCTCTGCAAGTCATTGTTTTGCAGTGAAGGCTTCAAATATATATATATATATATATGTGTGTGTGTGTGTATATATATATATATATATATATATAATACACATAGGTATCACATATAGATCTTTGTTTTTTATTTCATCCTTAAAAAATATTCTAGCAGTAGTGTAGTGTGCAAAGTGGCAAGGTGTTGTTTTAATGCCATGCATGCGTACAGTATACGGCAACCTTTGCAACGGCAGCTAAAAATCAGCTCTCCCTTTTTATTGTGGCACATTATGATTTATGTGACACAGAGTATTTGTGCCTCATGTTAAGTCCAGGGTAAATCGGATATTTGATATGTTGAGCCATTGTCTCAGTGTTGTCAGCCACAGTAATATTAGGGTAAATTTTCCACACCTTTGCTCCTCTTAATTTCCTCAATGTTAACTCCGCAGATCATTTAGGTACACAGTTTTTTAAGGATTTTAACTTATGGAAAGCAATGTTACGCGTGGAGCAGTATCCACAAGGCTTCTGGGCACTTTGCAACCTTCTTTTGGAGACATTAATGGCAGGTGTTGCAAAACTCTTAAGCAGCCAGGACATCGGCTGTGAATAAATTCATCTGCTAAATACGTGCTTTAATAGGAAGCAATACTAGCAATGTGTGCAGAATCCAGGTGTATATACGCAGAATACAGTCATGTAGGGGCACAGTGAGCACGCGCTGAGATTTAACTGCACATTTGAACCTCTGTTTGCATATACGGGCGTGAATAATTACTAATGACAGGACCTAAATTTCCATTCATATGCATTGGGATGCGTGTCTTATAAAACTAAAAGAATTTAGCATGTTCAGCTGAGATTGCTAGTAGTTAAATTTTTATTTTATTAATTTTATTTTTGAACATTTGGCAAATTATATTTTGAGCAGACAACATGAAGAAGGAGTCAGGATACAACCCTTAATGAGGCTTGGACAGCTTAGCTAGTTCACTCGTAATGAAGCTGTTTATTATTCACAAGGCTGTTTATTGTTAAGATTGATTAGTGTTTTTTTTATTTTTTTATTATTGTGCTTTTGTCAGGGTAGGCGAAAGCATGCTATCCTAAGAGACAGACTTTCAGTGACTAGAGGCCGAAAACTCGGCCTGCTGCTGGGCTGTCGGTCAGGTTCCCCCCCCTCGGTGGCAGGACGCGCGTGTGTGTGTCGTCCTCCATGTTAGGTTAACTACCTTCCTCCACTCGTCTGATACCCACAGCCAGTGCGCTGCTGTCGCTGAAGTGCCGTGTCTTTGGTGTCTGAGGCCTCGGGGCCTGTCAGCAACACCTCAGTTAATGGTGGTGATGCGTGTGGGAGGGGCTTGTTGTCATAGAGCCAGGTGTGTCGTGACCAATCGTGTGCTTACAGGGGGGGGGGGCGGTGCCCACGTGCGCACTTTGGCGGGTAGGCGGCCCGATTGGCCTCTTTTGCTGGAGGTCAAAGTCTACGTAGACCCTTCGTGCACGTTCTCTGGTCCTTTCATTTTCCAGGTGCCTCGACACACGTGGTGCGTGCTGGCTGCCCGCCCGTATTCACTCCACAAGTCCCAGTCTTCATACTAACGGGCTGAAACAGTTAATTTGGAGATCTCGGGTGACGGCACGCAAATCCGAGCGGAGTGCGGAGGAACCCGTTTGGCTAACCGAACGGCCTTGTTTCCCTCGCCCTGAATACTAGCGGAGGGATGGGCTCCACGTGGTTCTGCTTGTGGCTGGAGCAGGTTTCAGTCCTGCAGGGCTCCAGAGGCCCGGGGCTGGTTCTCTTACACCGTCTCTCAGTATCGAGAGGGGAACTGAACTCATATGGTCCTCCAGCTTCACATCTCCTTTCCAGCTTTGTGTATAACACTAAACTTTGGACGGAGTTCGCAGTAGCAGCGTTTCCCCTACATAGGCACAGCGCAGCTCCGCGGTTGAATTTCTGGCACCGACGCTAGAATTTCATTTCTTTTTTTAAGCTATGCTTAGAGGTAGCTGGGTTCATTGGCTCAGAATAACCTTGTGGGAACAAGCGAGGGAAGCCGTGGCCTGTATTATCTAGCAAAGCACTTTCTCTCCCTCGACACTGCTATGAGCAGAACGTTGCCATATCGTTCACATTCAGGCGTGAAAGCTGCGTAAATGGCTGCGCTCATTGGCTTTTGTTTTCCGTCAACTTGTAACATATAACTTTCCTTTGGTCTTTTGGTCTTTGTTGGTTGCTCCAGGGCGCGCTACGCCATGTTTCGGGGGGCCTCTTGCGCTGTTGTCCGCTACTTCGACTCGTCCGTACCGAGTCGTGAACGTTTCGGAGCAACGGGTGACAGGCTTCGCGCTACGCGTGAACGGGACGCTGGTGCAAACATCTGGGTATCAACTTCGGCCAATATGGTCAGTCAAATATTAGCTTTTTTTTTTGTTAACTGTTTATTGATTTTCCAAAATCAAACAACCATAAAAAGGGATCGCATTACAGTGAATATGCAACAAAAATGGAGGGTGGGGGGGGGGGGGGGGGATGGGGGTAATGTTTAAACCTTCTAGGGTAATGAAAAAATAATAAAAGAAAGTCACATTCATAATAAATAAAAGGTACACATATATGTAGGAATATTAGCTTTTGATATCAGCTCATGGTTGAAGCTGTTCCGATCCAGGAATAGTAGTAATGTAAAGTTAGCTGTATGCTGTATATGACATTGAATCCAAGTGACGTGAGGAAAGAGGAAAAAGAAAAGAAGCAGCATGTGTCTCCCAATATAGAGTAGCTTGTTCCTCCGAAGCTACCGCTGTGCCACCGCCACCCATGCGGGGGTTGCAGCTCCAGTCCACTCGCATGCAAACTGTTTACTCACTAATTTACTTTGTACTTATGCACATACACCGTATGAAGGTAAAGGTCACACCGATGACATCTAGCAGCCTGTATGGTGGCTCGCACATCATTGGCTGGAGCTCTTGCAGGCTATTGCAGCAGTAGCTAGAGGGACAAGGCCAACTGTGTCCTGCTGTGATGCAGATTCCAATGAAGTTGCTGAGGCTGAAACCCTGTGGCTGTAGGGGGGAGAACCTTTACCGAGTGAGCCGCCAGGATCCCAAAGTAAACCACAGATTTAGCTCAGTGGGGGTAGGGCAGAGCCTCTTTGGCCTTTCAGCTCTGTTGGACTGGACACTGCTCAGCAGTCTGTTCAAACACCCACAGTGTCCTGATGACATCATCCTTTTCCTAGTAACTGTAGCCACCCCCCCCCCCCCCGCCTCAGCCCTCTGCACAGTGTACTGCACTGTGTCCAGTTTTTTCCCATGTTGACTGAGTGCTTCTGGCAGCCCAGTGCCTCCCCGTCGAATGTTTGGGAGATGGGGGCCAGGAGGCTCGCTCAGAATGCGAAAACATCGAGCCGTGGAAAAGGCTTGGGTTGCTCTTCCGACTTGAGAGAAAACAAGCGGGCCTGCAGGCAGAGGAGATAAGCTTCTCCTGATGACCGGCTTCTGTTCCACAGCTCGTGGAATTATGATTGGACCCCTATCAGCCACGATAATGGCATTTACTAGGCTGGTGCTAAGGGCTGCCCTCTGCATTGTGGGCATGACAGCTGTTAGGAAAGCGGTGTCAAAAGATGTTGCCATAGATATGAAGTGCTTGATTTGGTACTGGGCCAGCAAGCCTGCTTCCTGTTATTGAAGTGAAATGAAAGAGAGAGGTTACGTTTTAATTCCGTTTTCCCTGAGTATGTATACAGTATACACATCTTTTATCAGAAAAGGGGTTATGCGTTATGCATCTGTCGATATGTAATCAGCGTGCATTATGCAAAATAAATATTTCACAACCTTTCTTGGGTGAGCTCACCACCCTGTGTTTGTACAGCGCAGAAAGGAAGGACTCCTGAATGTCTTTTTCTCTGTAATATCTGAAGTCAGTCAGAGAGCAGACACTGTGGAGGAGGGAGAGATGTGGGACGTCCGCCCTTAATGGGGCTCAGGCTCACCTGCTGGGGCATCGCGCTCAGTTGCCCCAGGGCCGCCTTATCTCATTCCCCCATTGTTTCCACCGGAGCCGTGATTTAGCTTAGCCGAGCTTAGCTTAGCTCAGCGTCGCCGCGGGATACGGGATATTATGGTATGGTATCGATCCCCCCCCCTCCTCCTCTCGCCCTTCGTCGAGAGGATTCCTCGCATCGCTTCGGTCGTGCCGCTCTTATCCCGTCGTTTTCTCTCCCCTCAAATGAACGCCCCCCTGACTCGCGCCCCCCCGGGGGTTTAGTGCTACCTCCGCGGTTTGAAGTGAAGTGTTCTCTCCCCCCCCCGTTTGGATCACAGCCCCGGCTCCACAGAGGAGACTCTCAGCCCCTCTCAGCGTTGGCTGCTGCAAACCTGACGTAAATCGCGCTCCTTACCCGTCCTCTTTTGGTAAAATTTCCGGAGAGCGATCTGAAAATGGACCGGTGCTCGTTGTCCCGACGGCCGTCCGCCTGACGGTTTCGCCTCGCGGGGAAAAGTTGGCGGAGTTTGGCGGAGGAGTGGCGGCGGCAGATGACCCGGTGTGAGCCGCCATGCCAGGTGTTCCTAAGGGTTGTGAAGGGTCAAAGGTCGTACGTCACTGGCAGTATTCTCTTTCTGTAAACAAAACAAGAAGAGGCTGCAGTGGAGCTCTGTGGCCATTTTGTAAGACCTGGGAAAAAGTTGAAGCGTTTTTACAAATACTTTAGCCTGCAAATACACCGGACGCCCAAATCAGAATAAAGTCCTAGGTATAGAATGAGACTGTGCTTCGACAAAAAATAAATTAAGTCCAAGGTTGTTGGTCTAAAAAGAGAAATACGTAGCACATCCAAATGAGGCTCAAAAGCCGAATTTTGCATCGCTCTCTGTATTTTTTAGGCACCCAATAATTTGAATGAACCGCTTGCAATTTTTAGGCCTAATAATTGCAAAGCACAAGTAGTAGAGTAGCCTGGTTTTCAGTCTTTAAATGTGGGATGTGGTGTTTTTTTTCTCTTTTTATACCAACAGCCTTGGCTGAGTAAAGTCCTGTTTGAAAGATTTCATCCCTTCCTCAGTTCCATCCTCTCAGCTTTAAAAAAAAAAAGAGGCAGTAGCGCTGGCTTTCAGGAAGAAGGCCTTCGCCGTGAGTCACAAAAAGTAACACAAAAAGAAAACAAATTGCACTGCGACGGGGGGGCGAGATTTATAGGCCCCCCCCGTGTGAGTCTCCGGGACTCGGGTGCCTGGTCTGAAGGCTGCTCTTAACAAAAAGAGGGAGGGGGGGGGGGGCAGGGGGGGTGGAAATGCGGAGGCCCGTTTCACAGCCTTGGAAAGCGTCGTAAAGGTGAGCGTAAACCCCCCCCGCCCCCCCCGGCTTTGATTTGGCTTTAGGGCAGTCCGTCTCAGGACAGGGCGCGTAAATCAGCTAGTGGCCCAGGGGAGGAAGTGACTGAAGTTACTGTGGGTTTATGACATGAAGTGTGTGTGTGTGTGTGTGTGTTTCTGTATGTGTGTGTGTGCCTGTGCCTGTGTGTGTGCCTGTGCCTGTGTGTGTGTCTGTGTTTGTGTATGCGTGTGTGTGTGCGTGTGCCTGTGCGTGTGTGTGCCTGTGTGTTGTGTATGTGTATGCGTGTGTGTGTGTGTTTATGTGAAGATGACATATGCGAGGGTCAGCTCTCAGAGTTTATTTTATTTGCTTCGTGAGAAGCAACATGAAACTACATATAGGATGCAAAGTTGCATTCCTAATTTTTTTGGTGGATGCTGCATTCATGTAAAGATCAAATAAAGTACAAATTTTGATCTGTTACCAAAAAAAATAAATAAATACATTTTTATTCTGTGCATCATTTTGTTATTATATTTCTTGCAAGGGTGAATTGATGGATGCATTTGCCTTGTCTGTGTAAGGTTCTGAAATTGCAAACCATTGTTCATTGTTTTGCGCTGCAAAGCTTCAAGGCAGCAAAATTCTAAAGACAAAAGCTGGGCTAACACTGGGGACTAGATTCATCTGTGTATAACTAAAGCGGAATAAAAGTGTTTTGAAAATGAGTCTCACCGTTCGGGTGAACACGGCAAAGCCGGTGGAGAAACACCGCGTGTGTTTTTCGTGCTTTAAAATGTGTTTCCCGCGCAGAGACGAGAGCGCGTCTAAAACAGCGCTCAACAAAATACCCCCCAGCCGCTGGATAAGGGAGGAGGGGTCGGCCAGACGGGCGGTCCTGGACACGTTTACAAGATTATGTAACTGTCTGCACGCCGTGTAATTCACACGCCAGCTGGTGTAGAGCTCTGTGTGTGTGTGTGTGTGTGTGTGTGTGTGTGTGTGTGTGCGTGTTTTTTATGGCATGGGGATCTCTGATAGGCAGGGGAAACGGGAAGGAGGAGGGGCGGACAGGAATGATTGACATCTCAACTAGTGGTTAAGATGTCTGCTACTGTGCAGTCAGCAGAGGTGGAGCCATGGGAGGGGGGGGGGGGGGGGGGGGGGTGATGGGGGGGGGGGGGGGCGGTGGAGCAGCGTAGGCCCCGGGGGGATAAAAACGACCTGCCAGGGCTTTGTCGGGGGTGTGTGTGGGGGGCGAGTGGTGGGGGGGGGGGCGGGGATTGTTCGTACTATTAAGTGGAAAAAAAGCTGCTGAGAGACCGGAATTTCTGTCTGTTCGCTCGCTCTTTTTTTTCCTCCGGGCGCAGGGGCGGGTTCAATAGAGGCTGCAGCGGGCGGCGCGGCCGCCTCTCAGCTCAGCACCCGGGGATTGTGATGAGCCCAGCGATATCGCCCTGTGTTCTGCGGATTAGGGGGGGATTCTCCCCCCAGATTTACAGCCACAATAGCCAAAGCCCCGCTGTCGACACTGCGCTGCATAGTTTTACCGGAGGGAGGGAGGGAGGGAGGGAGAGAGAGAGGGAGGGAGGGAGGGAGGGCGGGTGTGTGGAAAAGAAAAGAGGGAAAGTGCCGGATGGCTCACTGGAGCCGCGAGACTGCGGCGGCGGAGCAGACGCTCCTCTCGAAAGACTGTCTGAACCTCTGCCAGTCTCTGCTGCGATTAGGGAGCGCTTCTCCGAGGGAGGTAGAGAGGGAGGGAGGGAGGGAGGGAGGGAGAGAGAGAGTAAAGAGCGAGAGAGGCATTTTTCTCTAACTCGGTGTATGTTTTCTTTTTGCCATTGCAGATGGCATAGTTATACCGTATTTTCCTTCATTCTTTTAATGTGGTGCTATTTCGCTGCACTTTTCTCTAATGTGTATGTTTTTTTCTCTCTCAAGTGAATAACAGAGAGAAGGTGGGGAAGGAGGAGGAATATAATGAGAGAGCAGTCGGGTTGACGGGAGGAAGAGAGAGAGAGAGAGAGAGAGAGAGAGAGAGAGAGAGAGAGAGAGAGAGAGAGTGAGAGAGAGAGAGAGAGAGAGGAGAGAGAGAGAGAGAGAGAGAGAGAGTGAGAGAGAGAGAGAGAGAGAGAGAGAGTGAGAGAGAGAGAGAGAGAGAGAGAGAGAGAGAGAGAGAGAGAGAGAGAGAGAGAGAGGGGCCTTAAGCGTAGAGCATGAATCACAGTAACTCTGGAAAAGTGTGTAAACAGGAAAGGGCTTCATGGCGGTGAATAGGCGCAGCTGACTTCTGCTCCTTTGTCCGGCTTTGTCCCATCGCCAGACTGAAAAATGACTCTGAACCAAATTGACCTCCAGCTGCGCGGAACCCGAGTCTAGCGGGGTTCAGAGCTTCGGTCAAGTGAAGCCCCGCAGCGCTTCTGTGACCCCGGCGCTCCTCGGCAACTGTTGCCATGTGGTTCGTTAGCCCTAGTGTCTGATGCGTCTACCTCAGAACGACGTCCACTGCATCTACAAACTTGTCAGTCAAATCCATTTTTCATCCCGATTTATGTTTCTGCCCCCCCCCCCTTGCTGTTCCTAAGTACATAGCTGATGACCAGAACCATTTTTAAGGTCCATTTTATGGTCACAGATAAATCCTGCAATGTGTGAGGTCACAATTATGTGGTTAGAATGTTCTCAACTGAACATTCTAATGCTGATGTCACAGTCGCTGCTGGTGATTGACATCAGTGGAGTCCTAGAACACTGGCCAAAAACCAGCTCTTCTTCAGGGTTAAACAAGAAACAACCGCCATTATTATTGTTTATATTGTGTGATGGTGTTCAAAGTAATGAGTTGGTTACTCTCCACCACAAAGAAATTTCATCAGAGCAATGGCCAAACAATGGACGCTGCGCTCGGAAACCTCAAAGCAGCACGCGCTGAGCCTGCGTCCACTGGCGCGAAACAGCGATGTGGATGTTTTTCAGAGTCAGACGTGTCAGACGTGTCAGACGCTAGGACCGGATGGTGGAAGCGCGGTTTCCGGTTCGGAGGAAGTGTGCTAATTGAATCCGCGGCGACGGACAGGAAGAGGCCCTGGACCGGACGCTCTTCCGCGCGACGCGCGCGCGTGGGCAGGGGGGCGTGCGGCGAGCGCGCGGCGAACCCCAGCTGCTGGCGATGTTCTCTGCGGCGCGGTCAGCTGTTCAGACACAGCTTGCGTTACACGCAAACCGACGACAGTAAACGCAGCTACCGGAACAGGGATGCTTCCTGTGGGCCATCGCATGTGGTGATTTCCTGCGCATTCGTACTGCTTTTTTTTCTTCTATGCTTCTATGGTTGGGTAGCACCGTGGAGCAGTGGTTAGGGAACTGAACTAGTAGGCGACAGGAAGCAAATTCCTTTCACCACCCTTGAGCGGGGTACTTAGCCTCAATTGCATTAGTAACAGTCATGCCATGCACATGAATAATCCCTACGTTGGATAACATGTCCGTTTCAAGGCTGTATAAGATGTCTTGGGTAAAGCTGATGAATTAATAATGACGCGGTAATAAAAATAATTGGTCCCGTTCTGTCGGCGGAGCGTATGTGTTTCTGGTGTGGACGCCCGCAGAATGCACAATAGGCTTTTTCACAGGCCTATCGCATGACCGCGGTCAGTTCGTTCTATTTCCAGTAGATAGTGCTGCGCCCAGCTCTCAGCCGATCTCCGTGCTTTGTATAATGCATATTTAAAACAATCCCGATGTTGAGTAAGCCCCACGCTCCTCATCGCCCGAACCTTCGGGCTACTCGACTTTCTCCGCGGATCAATTAGGGAAATTGTCGCTCCTGGCCGTTGCAGACGGTGTAACAGTGCGGTAATTCTAACCAGGACAAAGAGCAGCAATCGTCACATAATTTGGTTCGGCTTTGTTTAATGCCGCGGTCTCAGTCCTTCAGGCGAATCGGCCATAAAACGGATATTTCAGGGTGCGATGGCGGCTCGATCTCTCATTCGTGTTTTTTAGAAGACTGTGTGAAGTCGTTGATTTTCGTTTTGCTTGGAATGGTGAAGGTTACCGGGGGGTAAAATGTGTTGGTTGCGGTGTCGTGCTTCGTTAAGGCGTTGCCGGTGTACAGGTTGTGCGGAAGTCATTTCATCCCCCGCTGTTGAAGCCGGGGTCCTTCCCATGCGTCTCCTGCGTTTGCGTTTGCGTATCAGTGACACACAACATATGGGACCCCCTCACTCTCTCTGCTCCTTTAAACGCCATTAAGAGGAAACAGGTTGTAAACAAGTGTTGGGATAGCTGTTAACGCCCCCTCCCCCCCCCAACTTTCTCCCTCCTTCACTCAGTTAATGAGCCCCCACCCCACCTCACCCCTCCCACTTTCTCCCTCCTTCACTCAGTTAACAACCCCACCCCACCCCCTCCCACTTTCTCCCTCTATCACTCAGTTAACGCCCCCCCTCACCCCACCCCACCCCCTCCCACTTTCTCCTTCCTTCACTCAGTTAACACCCCCCCACCCACCCCTCCCACTTTCTCCTTCCTTCACTCTCAGTTCAGGTGGTTGCGCGACAGCGCCCCCTGTGGCAGCAGCGGGTGGAGGCGCCGCGCGGTTAGCCCCCAGAGCAGCGAGCGTAGTGACAGCCTGGGTCCCCAGGCCCGCGGGGTTCAGACGCGGACGCCGGGCTCTTTCCGCGCGCGGTGCTGTCCAGGGACGGCGTGCCTGGCGCGGCGTGAATGCCAGAGGGGCACCTGATCTCCCCTGGTGTGCGGGCGCAGTTGGCGGAGCTCCAAGCCGGCGGACAGGCGGGCGAGCTCCGAGCAGAGCCGCGGGAGACGGTCTGTCCAGTGGGACCCCCCCCCCCCCCCCCTCCGTCACGGGGGCTCGCGGTGGACCGCGGTGCGGACAGTCAAACAGCGGAAAGCTGCAGACCTCCCAGAAGCAGGAAAAAGGACGACCGACACTACTCCCCTCACTCCCCCCCCCGCCCCACCCCCCCCTCCGTCAGAGGCCTTACCGCGGTGTTCTGGGGCCCGGCCTGAACCCCGTGCCACCGGCTGTCAGGAGGACCCAGGCCTGGCCTGTCCTGCATCTCCAGCTGAGAACCCCCCACCCAAACCCCCTCTGTTCCCCCCACCCAAACCCCCCCCGTTCCCCCCACCCGCACCCCCCAGATGCCGGTCGCCTGTCAGGTTGGATCTGACCGAGCTGTGCCGATCGCCATGGTGACCTTTCTGTGACACGTCTCCCTGCTGCCCCCAACCAGCACACACACACAGACTCACACACACATACTCACATGCATGTACACACACACTCACACGCACTCACACGCCACACATATGCATTCACGCACGCACTCACATGTATACCTGCACACACACACACACACACACACACTCACTGACACATTCATGCACACACTCACTGACACACTCACACACACTCACATGTACGCATGCACACACACGCTCACACACACAAGCACACACACCCATGCACCGTGCCGTGCCGCGCCGTGGCGACCCAGAGTGACAGGCCCAGTCCCCAGCCCGTGGAGACGCCGGCTCGGGCCGGAGCGGGGATAAAAAGCAGCCGAGGCAGCGGATTGGCTGCTGCGTTTCCGTGGCTGCGGCTGCCATGGGAGCGGGTCAGAGGGTGCGCGGTGCGGCGTCTGCTGTCTCTCCGGCCGCGTGCCACGCCCCGCGCGCCCCGTGCGCTAACGCGTTTTCGGCGTGTAACCCACCTGACTCCTCTTTCTGCCGCCCCCTCCGCCGCGGCCACCCGCCACAGAGGGGGGGGTCACAAAGGTGCCCCCCGCTCCTCCTCCTCCGAGCCGCCGGCTGTCTCCGGGGAGGGTTCGATTGCCTGTGTAACGCAATAGTGGCCGGTGCCTGCCATCTGGAGAAAACGATCTCTATCTCCGCTGATTCACACTGTCGAAAGTGCTCCTACCCCACCGTCCCACCCCACCCCACTCCGCCCCGCCTGTTCTCTCTGTGTCTTCCTCCTGCCTCTGCCTCTGTGTGCTCTCTTCACAAGTGAAATGCTAGATTCTGCTTTTCTTTCTCCTCCACACCCCACCACCACCCCCCCCCCCCCCCCCCCCCCCCCCCCCACCAGATCATGTGCAATGTGTGTCAATCCAAGACCTTTAAACTGTCATGTGTCATTTCAGAGAGAGGATACAGAAACCCACACGCACGCGCACACACACGCGCGCACACATGGGCATACGTTTGCATGCGTTCACACACACACACACACCTGCAAGGATAAACTTGAGGATGTATAGAACCAGTGCAGGGCCACACGCTGAATTATTTAAGTCCAGATCGGGTGTTTTTGAAACGGAGCAAGCGCTCGACGGCCACGACCAGAAGTGCAACGAAATCCGGCTCACTTGCACGTTTCTCTCCTGCTGAATTTACTCAGTTCGGAGGAAATGAAAGAAAGTTTGATTCTCAGGAAAGAGGAACAGTCAGCTTGACACCAGCAGTCGAGCTCGTCGTATTTTCGTGTCACAAGGACCTCTTAGCCGCCTCAGATTTATTCACGATAATCTTCTGTTTCTCGCTTTTTACAGAAAGCTCAAATGGGATGACAAAGACCAGCTTTACTCAGTAAAGATACTCTGCATGTCCCCTTGGTTTCAGGTTTTTGCGGATATAGGCTACATGGTCACAGAATATTCTTTTTGTGTATGTATTGTTATTTTTATCACAAAAAATTGTGTTAAGCAAGATAATTAAGCAATGGGAACAAATATTCACCCTCTGTGTAATAGGATTAGGCTAAGTGTTGAAGATTCTGTTGAGAAATGATTTATGTTTGTGTGTGCATGTGTGTGTGTGCATGTGTGTGTGCATATACCTATAGTGCGTATACATGTATATACAACAACATGAAGGTGAGAAATCATAGCAATTTCGCATTTGCATTATCTTTCCATTTATGGGCGTACCACGATTTCCTCAAACGCTCAGGTGAGAGCAAACCGCAGGAATCGAAAAACATATCTACCAAATTCTCCTCCGTCACAAAAACCGTCCAGTGTGCATAACCTCAGGGAATCATTGGCTCTCTCCAAAGGCTTCAGCAGAGACACTGTAAACCGTCTTTTGTTATTTGTGTTCAAACACTTGCGGCTTTGCCCGGGCCACGCCCCCCTCCCATTTTATTTGCGTAGCGGGCCGTCGCGAACAACAACAAAAACAACGGCCACGGGAGAAAGGGGGGGGGGGGGGGGGGTCGAAAAGCCGTAAACACGGACGCCTGGAAAAAGCGTCTGTTCGGATAGTTTGCCCTCCTTTCAGAGACTCCCTTCATCCCCACGTGTCACCTGAGTATTTAACGTTTGTAAAGGGGGGGGGGGGGGGGGAGGGAGGGAGGGAGGGTCACACGAAGGTGTCAGTTGGTTTTCGCCAAACAGATGGGATTTCTTTTTTGGGGTTGGGGGGGGGGGGGTGGCGTTCACACCTCTCCCCCCTTTGACACTTTGTTTGCGCCTCAGGCGGCGCTCGCTCCGCCACACGTCCCGAACCGAAATTCGGCAGCTCCCGGTGATTTTCGCCAGCCGCGAAAACGTTCACACATCGTTAGCCATAATTGTGAAACTCGCACAGTTAATGTATTAATTTTTTTTTTGGGTTGGTCCCAATAAATGGGTTGGTCTGATATGGACTTGGGTCTGAATGGGTTTCCTGCTCATCGAAGGATAGAAATTTTCACGCGAGAAGACAGATGTCACACCAAATGCATGATGGGAACGGCAGGGGTGGTGTAAAAGGCACAAATGGCTCTAGTGCGACTGCATTTTTGCAAACCTTGTAACTCCTACGCTTTCGGGCTTCACATTTGTACCCGCTCACCCTCATATTTCACCCCCTCACCCCTGCGCTCTCCGGTCAGTCTGTCCCGCGTTAGAGAGGGCGTCTCGGGTCCTTATTCGAACGCTGAAGTCCGGTGGCCTCGTTCTCGGGCCAGGGTTCTTGGGAAAATGCGTCCGGTTCCCTGGAGATGGAGCTTCGGCCCGACGGCCTCCCTCGTATCCCACGATCTCAGGAGGAGGAACCCGGGCCTTGGGGAACCCATAATGGGTAGAAATGTTTGTGCAAAAGGAAATTCCAGCCAGTTCACTCTTGGGGGGGTTGGGGGGTGGGGGGGGGGATTCTGCACCCCGGGTCCACCCGCCAAACAGAAGACTAACTTTTCCTCGCCGGCTTTTGGTCTTGAACGTGTTTTCAAAACAACCCTCAGCCCGGTCCGGGCGTTTCCAGGAAGCACTTTGCTGGTCCCGTGCTACGGGAAGCCGCTCGGCGAGCAGATTCCTCAGCCTGGCGCTAGATTACCTCACAGCCTGCTGACAGAACAGCACCCCAGGGCTGAGGTGGGGGGGGGTGGGGTGGGGTGGGGGGGGTTGGGTGGGGGGGCGGGGAGGTCAGGCGACGATTACTTTTGCTGTGCTGAGCCATCCCTCCTACACCCTGGAGAACACGTTGCTCGTAAACGTGTGAACTGTTGGTTTGTTATTTCTCCTCCACCTGTCGTCTCTGTGGTTATCAGGGTGTGCATGGCCGCTTTTTGCCAAGGGAGGCTGGCATCCATTTGCACGAAAGCTGGGTGTGAGAACCCGACGGCTGAGCCGAACGGCTTGTTACGCAACTGTCAATTAATTTGAACCTGCCCACCCTTCGTTCTTCGTTCTTCCACACAGAACTTCCTTAGCCTGGGGGTAAAAAACACCTACACAAATTATGCACTTTCCTTGAAACTGTAATTGTTTTCGTTTTCAGGTGACACCTTATCAGATACGCATTAAAATATGCTGATTTTGACACGTGCCTTGTGGTGTCTCACAAGAACTAAAAACAAATATAGTATAGCATTATCCAGTGGTGCTCATTGTGCGGAGAATCACTGTCAAGTACACCGCAGCCTGCCAAAATGTTGTAATCTGCATTTTCTCAAGGATGGTTTTGATGATGTCAAGCGCGGAATATGTCAGGAATTCCCTTAATTTATCCAAGATTAGATTGCGGAGCTTTATCATCCATTTCTGGAAATTTGTCTCTGGCTTCGCCATGGTTACATTATATCAAATATAAACACGGCGCAAGACAGGAAAACAGCTCCAGACTCAACATAACAGAGCTTCAAGTACACCAGCTATCAGAGAGCGGAGGTGAGGAGGTGAGGATTAGTAGGTTAGGAGTTTATCAGGGAAATTGCATGTGGGGTAAAATAATTCTTAATCATGTTAAATATAATTTACTGTTTGTTTTTTATGCCAACCCTCGAAAGTCTAATTTAGACACACTTTATCTGGAAGGAAGTGCTGCCGGCAGTGCTGTTTATTGAGTTCCGGGTCAGAGTTCATGCCACGACAGTCACCACCACGGTAGTCACCACACAGAAAGAACCCTGACACATCTGCTTTTTAAACTCGGGGGGGTTGATTCAGTCGCAACGCTAAAGCAGCCTAACTTCAAATCTTCACGGTTTGTTTTTTACGGCAGTACCGTCTGTCCTCCCTGGAAGACCACCCTCCGCGTGTTTTTGGCGATTCGTCCTGGCTCTTAACTGCCAGTTTTCTCAATGATTTATATTTCTGAAGCTTGTGATTTTTGGTCCCCGCAAGTCTTAACGCATCCGCTTTGCGCTTCCATTTTTGGAGCGTGTCTTGTGTACGTCGCTGTCGACAGCTCGGCCTGTTTGTCCGGTGGAGCGGTTTCGTCTTGCCGTGTCCCGGGACAGCGTCCAGGGGACGCCGTGGTTTTTCGGTTAGTGCTGATTCACCGTGTAAATTTTGCATGCCCTTCTCAGATTACCCGCGTAGCCCGCCGGGGATCAACTGAAAGTGACTGCGACGCAAGGATGAGGGAGAGAGATAAAGAAGGGGGAAGGTGGTAGATTGCAGTGTTTCTCTTTCTCTCTCTCTCTCTCTCTCTCATTCTCTCCGTCTCTTAGCAAAACCCAGAGGACAGCAACGATCGTAAATGTGTTTGTTTTATCGACTTTGAATTTGCATGTTATTCCCCCTGTTTAGAATCACTGTGGTTTGCAAGCCTCTGAATTCCCCCTGCGGTTCTCCGCGGGGGGGCTGGACAACGCAAATCCACTCACTGTGGCACACCTTCAAACGACAGACGCGAGCATTTATTCATCTGCAGCACGATTGCAGGGAGAACGAACTCCGGTTAAATTGGCTTTTTAATGTACTGCCTTGTAAGGTACGTTTCCATTGAGCGCGCGGTAGTGCGGAGTGTATAGGACGGAGTGTAGCACAGTGGGTAAGGAACTGGGCTTGTAACCGAAAGGTCGCAGGTTCGCTTCCCGGGTAAGGACACTGCCGTTGTACCCTTGAGCAAGGTACTTAACCGAAATTGCTTCAGTATATATCCAGCTGTATAAATGGATACAATGTAAAATGCTATGTAAAAAAAAGTTGTGTAAGTCGCTCTGGATAAGAGCGTCTGCTAAATGCCTGTAATGTAATGTAATGTAATGGCCCGTTCAGAAAACACCCAAAATTTCTTGTGTCTTGCGGTCTGAATGGCTGCTTTCTTGGAACTGCACCACAGACGAGAATGACAACCACAAACGGGCAGAAACTGCCCACGTGGTGTAGAGCCCTCATAAAAACTTTCAGCTCTGGTGCAGCGCCGCAGCGCACTGCTGTAAATAGACCTTCCCTTCAGGGCCTTCCCGTGAGCCCAGGGAAAGCACTTTGTGTTTCGCAGCATTTATTTATTTATTTATCTTTTTCTATTAGACTTCCCTATTAGTCCAAGTCGTCCCTTAAACTAAAGCGCTTAGGTTCGTCGTTAGCGACGGTTAGGCTAACGGGAACGTTACTCGATGCTTCCAGTGCGGCGCGGGTGTGAAAGCGTGATGAAAGCGAGTTCCCGGGGGAAGCTGTTGTGTCTCCACGGCGTTAAGAGGGTTTTGGGAGAGGAACAGGCGAGCCCGGCGTCTGCCTCCCGGTGGACGTTTGAGCAGGACACAGAAACCCCTCTCGGTACCAACGCCCCGCAGGAACTCAAACTACGTCTGACTCGGACGCTGCTGGAGGCCCTTTGCCCTCCTCCGTTAGTCATGAGCAGCCGGCGGAAGCGCTGAGGGGAAAAGCAGCAGGCCAGATCGATTATAGCAAAATGGCCGCCGTCCTAATGGACGTGAGCTGATTAAGAGTAGCGCGCTGGTTAGCGGAGGGCTGCGCTCGGGCCCGGCGCTGGAGGGGCGTTTGGGTGAATAATCAGGGGGCTGGCTAAATCGGTCCGGACGCCCCCCGGGGACGACCGTTCTTCCGTCCCGGACCACAGGACTGTGGCGTATGAGAGCCGAGGGGGAAGTTTGGTCGGCTGAGGTCGCTCGTCGTCCCTGTTGCTTGTCACCTTCGGCTGATCGTCCCCCCTCGACTGGATAAGCGGGCGGGAGTACCCGACCGTCTACGCGAAGCGCAGATCAACGTCCGACAGGCAAGCGCAGCTCGAATTTCTGAAATTCCCCTCCTTGGCTAACTTTAGCTCGGGCATGCCTGCGGCATGACTGTCCCTCTAGCTGTGGCCTACAAAACGATTACCAAGGCAAGAGAAATCCTGTTAAAGCAACAGGCACACTTCATCACATTCAGATTGTTTCATTGTGCCATTTGCCCAGACTAATTGGAATAATTAGCTAATTCATGCTAACTAATGTTACTAACTCATGTTACTGTACGTAACAGCATTTTATAGATGAAGAGAAAAAAGTCTAATTTAAGAAATAGTAATTTAAGCAATACCAAAGGAAGACATTAATGCTTGCATTAAGTTGTGAGTCAAGGTTCTGGATAACTTGATTGAATGCAGGCCATTGTGTCTTCTGGTGTTGTGAAGCATACGGATCCAAAAAGCACACGTACACACACACACACACACACACGCATATTCTGTTTATATATACATACACACACACACATATACTGTGTGTGTATATATATATATATATATATATATATATAGGCTATATACTGTATATACAGACACACACATATACTGTATATATACATTCACGCACACACACACAAACACATATTTTGTATATATACATACACACACATCCTGTATACACACACACACACACACACACACAGAGTGCAGTTTACACTGCAGCTGCTGGAGCCTTTTAGTGTAGGCCTGCAGTGTTCCAGAGGAAGCAAACATTGACCCGCAGATGGTTTATCTCAAAACAAAAAACCTGCCGCTTGCCAGATCTCTTATCGCCGGTATATTGTTCTGCTCGTATCTTTTCCTTCCAAAAAGTCTGAAGTAGGAAAAATATACACATCTCAGCCAGAGGCGCTGCTCGCTTCCGCTGCTCCGTCGACTGTTTGAATTACGACTGAGCAGCAATACGCCAACCGTAGTCACCTCAGAGCTGTTCAGGCCTTGTTTATTTGGAGTACAGTCACAGGGTTTGTAAACAATGCGAGAATGATTCACCACCAGCGAAGTGTTCTTGTACCTGCAGGAGATTGTATCGGCGAGGGGTGGGGCAATGCTGGAGATTGTAAAGAGAGTTCATGAGTATTAATGGCTTTATGTGCAGTTTGGAAAGGGGTTGTTCGCTGTGATTGTTCTGTGTCCTTGAATTATTATTTATTGTGTTACTGTGCGAAGGACAAATGGGCGACAAGAGGAAATCATTTGACTCAGTGGATAAGTGATGTTCAGCTAATTCGATGACACACCTCTAGGCTTCCACACGCACATACACGGACACACACGCTCGCACACACATGCACAAATACACATTAATACATCAGAAATGGGTGCTTAGACAGGTTGTCTAAACAGATACAGATACGCGGTTAGACACTGATTGTTGAAAACACACACACACACACACACACACACACACCCGACACTTGCATCACACGCAGACATGTAAACACGCTCACCACAATAAACTGATAAGCGCAAATCACCCAATGAGGCACAGGGTGCCATTAAACTACACGCCCGGGCTCTCTCTCTCTCTGTATCCCACGCCCCCTCATATACATGCCCAACACACGGGTCCCCACAAACCCACGGGTCCCCACTAGCCCACGCGTCCCCACGAACCCACGGGTCCCCACAAGCCCACGCATCCCCACGAACCCACGCGTCCCCACAAGCCCACGCGTCCCCACTGGAGCCGGCCCTCTCCGCAGCGGCCAAGTTCAGAGGGAGCAGCCGGGTCCAGTAAACAAGCGGGGCGGGGTGGGGCGGGGCGGGGGCGGGGCCACCCCCCTCGCCCCATTTCCTGTTACTCAGCGCTTTCGGGCGGCAGATGGTGGTCAGGTCCAAACGGGAAAGGCATGCGCCCGGCTGACAGCTGAGCCGTCCCCAGAGGGCCCGCCGAGCACGGCCCGGGGGGGGCCGGGGGGGCAACGGTAGCTGGCGGCACGGCGGCTGCTGTGACACACCGCCGCGCCTCGGAGCGGGACACACAAGCGTCTTTGTGGCGGAAAGCCGTCGACCTTAAAGGGCGGTTTTTTTGTAACCGGAGAGCGAGGCACAGGGAGACACAGCAGCTGCGGGGGGAAGCGACTGGGCTCTGCTTTGTCTCCCTCTGTCTAAACACTGATTGAAGCTGATTTCAGTCTGTGTGTGTGTGTGTTCTTTCTGTTTTTTGTCCCCCCCCCCCCCGAAATCTAGTCAATACAAAAGCTGGACAGAAGCCTAACCTCAGTGTACTGTGTTCTCGGCGTTCAGTTCATTTTTGTAATCTTGGTGAACGTATGCCGTCTAATTTTTTGGGAATATTGGGCAGTCCACTTGTGGCAGACCGGAGATGTCTGCCGGTCACCGCAGTTCCCTCCGGAAATAGAATACGGTGAAAGTTTCGGATAAGTGCGGAGTTCCTGTGGACCGCTTCCTTTCCGTGGATGGCTGTGCTCCCACATCGCAGCAGTCTGATGGTCACTGTGCACAGCCAACAGGGACATTACCCACGGCATCAGGGAAAGGAAAAATGGCTGGAGAAAGAAAGAGGGGGAGAGAGAGAGACTTACTGTAGAGTGTGGCTTCTTATTAAAGCGTTGCAGCGAACGACTGAATGTAATAAGACTGAGAGAATGGTAGAGAAAGTATTAGCCTAGAGGGAGTGAGAGAGGGAGGGAGACGGTTAATCGGTGAGTAGTTCAGGAAACAGGAGGGAAGGTGGACTTTTAAAAAAAATTGAGGAGGAATGTAATGAAACATGACGATGTGGTTAAACATTGAAAGGAAGTATGCAAAGGGAGAGTGTATTTGAATATCCTTGCTGTAGGCCCTTTCTTTCGTAGTAATAGCACGACGCTTCTCGTAATCGATTTTAAAGCTGCCGTTAATCGCTGCTTCATAAGTGGATAATTGCGCTGCTGTGTAAAAAAAACGAAACACCGGCCGGCCCACGCGTTTACGCTGCCTCCCGGTCCCAGCGCCCCCAGGCTGACCTGGAGGAGGACCGAGAGCTTCTCGCCCTGCGGTGGAAATTAAGAGGCACGAGAGTGGGCGTAAATAGGCGAGTGTTTCCAGCGTTAAATAAACGAGACGCGTAGCTTGTGTAGCTTATATATTCAGACCCTCCACAGTCACTGAACCAATGTTGTTGTTGTTTTTTTTTTTCCCGATCCTGACTGCAAAAGGGAAATCTCTAAGGGAAATCTCTAAGGAAAAAATCTGTTGTGGGATTTCAGCACAGCTGTATACATAAGTTGTTGAGATAAAAAACACTTAAGCTGAGACACAGGCTACTGGCAAAAGATTCCCGATGGAATCTCTTCGTTCAGATGGCAGGGGTGTTTGAGGTCTCACACAGATAGAAAAGGTCCACCCATGTGTGGCCGGGGGTGGATGGAAAAGGGCTGGAAAAAAAACACTGGGTGTGCCTTTATAGATGAACATTTAGACATTACTCTGAGCATGAGTCCCATAGCTGGAAAAGAAATGCCTGAGTAACAAGTCATACAGACACATTAGTGTGGATAGGATGTGGGTCTCAGCTGTGATTTGCTTCCATAGAAGTGGCTTCAAATCTGCATTCCTGTTTGAACAGCTCATAGTTGTGTTTAATTTCGGGGGTATTTAAAAAAATATTTTTCTATGACTGATTTGCTGAAGACAACCCCTCTCCATGATTCATTATGTAACATTATTTTCTAGCCGACCAGTTAGCCGGAAGGATATTTTACTGGTATAATTAAAATGAAGTGCATTGCTTGAAGGTTTCCACGACAACGCAAGCTTTGCTAACAGGTTAGTTACAGGTTCCTTAATTGCAGCCCCATGCCGCTGCTGAAAGCTGGTTTGAGGGTGGTTGTTATGTTTGGTATGGCCTGGGCCCTGAGTCACTCGCGCTGTGCTGTACTAGCGTTACCCCTCCCGAGAATAGCACCGCATCAGGGAATGTGTTAGAGAACTGAGATGTAATAACATCGGTACGCTCGTGTCAGCGGGCCCGCGTTCTGCGGGCGGCTTCCTGCCCATCTCCGCAGGGGGTTGCCCTGGCAACCCTACCCCCCACGCCCCGGCTTCACCCCGACAGGGTGGGGCGGGGCCAGCCGTCTCCACCAGTTCTCGCTCTTAGATGAGAGTGCTCTCTTCCGTCCCAGCCCCCCCCCGCCCCCCCTCCCCCACACGCCCATATTAGGACGACGCCTTCGAAAGTAATGGGCCCACTCGACAGGATGTTCGGGGCGGAAGCTATTGATCCGTGTCTGCGAACTCGCTGGCCCCTCTCGCTTTTCCCCCGCTCGTCTCTCGAAGTCTCCCGTTTCCTCGAGGGCAGTGCCTCTGAGTGGCGGTCGGGGGGGGGGGGGGGGGGTCGAGGAGGAGGCGAGGGTCCGGCGCGCTCGGTGCCACCGCGTCACTGGCGCGCGACGCGCGGGCCGCCGGGTAGTCGTTGGCGTAGGCGTGCTCCTCCCCCGGTTTTTCTGGAGGGGTGCCCGCGTGCCCCAGTTTGACCCGGCGGGCAGGGGGTGAGGCTGGCACCCCTCGGGCTCCGCTGCACGGGGGGGTGCGAAGGCTTCCGGAGCGATTCCTCGATTCTCCCAGGGTGCAGCGGGCGGGGCCCGATCCGAGTCTGGAATGGAGGCGTTCATTCCACGCGCGGGTCGGAAGTTTCTGGAAGAATGTCCCAACCTCTGCACGTGTGTGTTTGCCCCCGGCAACAGTCCCCGAAACTCTGCAAGTTAAAATGGAGAAAGGCTTCCTGCCCCCACGGTTCAGTCCTTCTTCTTGTTTTTTAAGTCATGGACTGTGGGCCATTAGAGGTCACTAATGCTAACCCAGAAAGATATTTTTTTATTTATGGGGAATAGCTGGTTGAATACTCATTACTGTATCAGATTTACAGTCACTGTAGAACGTGGCCTCTCCGGTCAGCCAATCAGCATCCAGGATTGAAACTAATCGTTATGGAATTTCAAGTGCTCTTTTGTCCCTTTGATGAATCTCTCGGGGTCTAGTTTCCATTTCATTGTAGGCCTTAGCATGTATCCCCGCTGTTTTTTTTCCTGATACCAGAGATGGGGTGTGCCATTGAGTGGTTTCCTTTGACATTATGGTCAGTGTCAACGTGAAATATCGCTGTGTGGCGAGCGGCAGGAAGTACGAGTCACTCTAAAAGGGACGTTTCCTGTCTGAAAAAATCCGAGGACTAAAAATGTGAAATCCAGTTTTGTGCCAAGCAATGAGCGTCCGGTCCATGATTACCTTCCTTTCTTTGACGGACAGGCCTCATAAACGAGAGCCATCCATTGGATTCGACGACCTTAATAAATCCATTGTCTCCGGGTGTCACACCATAAAGATAATTGTGGCTTTAGTGCTCTTTTTTCCTTTTGAAAACTGGAAAGAAAATAGCAATAATAGGCTAATGTTTTCTCCCCGGCCTAGTTTTCCATTTCCCATCGATGTTGTTATAGGCTAGTTTTCCTGTAGATTCGTCATCGGGAGCACCGTCATAGTTGGGTGTTTTCTGAGTGGGCAGTAGAACAATGGACCATCATTTGTTTTGAGAGCAAAATAACTTGGTAAAAAAAACTTGGCAGGCGACCGTTATTTTCGGAATTAGGATGACCAATCAGCAGCTTCCCTTCTACAGTTCTGCCCTTTGTAAATGAAGATCGCCGCCTTCGAAAACTCGGCGAATTTGAAAACGGCTCGGGCTGAATCTAACTCTTGGCACTTCAGAAAACCTGACAACTGTCCAGCTGGCAAAAAGCAACAAACAGACTTTTGTGGAAGGGCCTTAGAAAAATAAAGTTTTACAGCACAAAGCGGGGAATTGTGTTAGAACGCTACTCCGTACACCCAGAGCGTTATGGGGCAGACTGATGTCGCCTCAAGATTTTTATTTATTTATTTTTTTTAATTCGAGCAGCCTGGGCTTAAAATAGCTTGCGCTGGAACTCAGTGACTCGACCCAGCCCGAGTTCTGTGGAGCAGAGCTGGCTTGGACCGCGTCCACGTCTGAGGAGAGGGAGAGCCCTGCGATCTGGAAACGGTGGTCGCGTCACGGCACTGTATCCTTTCCATTTCTGACCGAGCTGTGCTTTTCTGCAGGGGGTGGGGGGGGGGTGTGTGTGTGTGTGTGTGGGGGGGGGGGAGCGAAGCGCTGTGTAGGGCCTGCTCTGCCTGCCACACAGATGGAAACACAGCAGTAGCTTTATAGCTTCCTTTCTTTCTTTCTTTCTTTCTCTCTGTTCTTTCCCCCCAGCCCCCTTGCTGAAGTGGAGGCAGCTAGCCCTTCGGCGGCGCGGCGAGTGGGCGATTTATTGTTAGCGCAGCGCTGCGTTTGTTTCCGTTGCCCTCTGACCGAGACGCGCTTTCTCCGTGTGTCCACCGCGCGGCTGAGATAAACCCATTAAGGAGGGAAAATATTCATCACGCCCGGCGTACGCTCGCAGGCGGCCTGACTGCGAGCTGAGGACCTGAGGTGAACCCGTCTGCGTGAGTTTGATTTGGAGCGCGTGTGTGTGTGTGTGTTAGCGAAGACTCTGGACAGTGCGCTGCGCACACGCACACACACACACACACACGCACACACACACACACACTCACACACACACGCACGCACGCACGCACGCACACACACACACACACACACACACACACGGACGCTGTTGCTCTCCCGGTCAGGGTGTTAACGTTAACGCCGAATGCTTTGTTTCCACATTCACGCCCCCCAGCCGTCTGACTGTCTGTCTGCAGCGTGTCTGACCTGAGAGAGCAGAGAGAGAGAGAATGCGCTCTGCCTCGCTCGACCTCACGCCCAACAGAGCCTGTTATTCTCTCTGTCTTTCTCTCTCTCTCTCTCTCTCTTTCCCTCTTTGTCTCTGTCTCTCTCTCTCCCTCTTTCTCTGTCTCTCTCTCTCTCTCTCTCTCTCTGTCTGTTTCTCTGTTTCTCTCTGTCTGTCTCTGTCTCTCCCTTTCTCTCTCTGTTTCTCTGTTTCTCTCTGTCTCTCTCTCCCTCTGTCTCTCTCTCTCTCTGTCTCTCTCTCTCTCTCTTTCCCTCTCTGTCTCGGTCTCTTTCCTTGTCTTTCTCTGTTTCTATCTCTGGCTCTTTGTCAGTTTTTCTCACTCTCACTGTCTTTTTCTCTTTTTTCCTGCTTTGATACTTCCTTTTTTGCTTCTCCCGAATTTCCGCTTGGTTTGAGTCACCGTCAGGAGGAAGCAGAAAGCAAACAGATGATCCTGTTTGTTTACTGGCTCAATTCCCGGCCAATCACAGGAAGGGAATTCTTAGAATTCTCTCGCCAGTTGATCGTGCACCTCGTCCAGCCGATACCTTGGTGTGATCTCACTTAGGCACGGAAAGCAGCAAGGAAACACGATTTGTAAAATGTCTGTTTCAAAAAGGTATTTGAAACCCCCAGCGCAGTCACTCAAATTTTTCGTAATGAAAATATCAAGCGAGGTGTTTATTAATTAGTTGAACGTTAGGCCTAATCGAAATATGAACTCCAGGAGCGAAGGCCTGTGTGGTTAACGACAGGGTCTGATTGAGTCTCTCCAGGACCTGCACAGCAGGAGTTTCGTTCCGCGAATTACAGATTTTTTTTTTTTTGTTTTTGTTTAAATTGATTTTATTTGTTAACGAGTCTATTTCTGCGCATCTCTTCCGGAGTTAATAAGCGAAGCTGAACAGACTCATTCAGACACAGCAGGAAACTGCGTTTCCTCAAGAGAAAAATGTGATCTAATAAAAAAAAAATAAAAAAAAGAAAGTCACGGTCTGTTGATTCTTCGTGTTAGTCTTGCGACGTAAACAGCGAGTGGCCAGAGCTGTGGCAGAAAGCGGATGAAAGGAAAAGGGAGACGACGACGCTCCTCCCCGGCCCACCACCGAGAGCGCAGCTGAGCCGTGACATCATCAGCGAAGGTCGTACGCGGGGTCACTGCAGAGCGTCAGCGCCTCGATGCCGTGATTGGACGGGAGGGGATTCGCACACGCGTCTGTTGGATCGGCGTTCGCGCATTTAAATCATTTCCCGGATGCTGTATCATCTCCTCTGATTTTTTTTTTTCCTTCTTTTTTTTTTTTTTCTGCGCCAATTTCTGTACCAGACGGTGCATTGAGGTCAAACTCTGGGTCAGCTGTGTGTCAGAGAACTTACTGTGAATTACTGACTGACTCTCTGTCTCTCTCTCTCTTTTCCTCTCTCTCTCTCTCTCCCCCCCCCCCCCCCCCTCTCTCTCTGAATACTTTTCTAATCATTTCTGGACTTTCTTGGCTGGACTCCCAGAACATGCTGCTAACGCCATGGCGATCCAGCCGTGGCGAGCGGAGAAAAAACCTTGAAAGTTTTAAATAAGCACAGCCGGTCTCCAGTACATAAAACTCCTTTCTCCTCCCCTCCCCCCCCCCTCCCCCCCCCCCCCCAAATAAAGCACCACCCTCTCTCCCTGGGTTCGGTGGAAAAATGCCTCGGCAGTGCCAGGCTCCAGCCGAGAGAGAAAAAGAGAGAGAGAGAGAGGGAGAGAGAGTGAGAGAGAGAGACAGGGAGAGAGAGTGAGAGAGAGGGAGAGATAGAGAGGGAGAGAGAGAGAGAGAGAGAGACAGGGAGAGAGAGAGAGGGAGAGAGAGAGAGAGAGGCGGAGCTGGCAGCAGGCTTAGCGCTCTTTTACCGTAAACAGCCAGTAATCCCGCGTCAGTTCCAGCTATGCGCCCGCTCTTTCCCGCCAGCTCTCCGAGCGGAGATTCGCCGCGCGCGCCGTGTCTGACTAACCCACTTCCCGGGTCCCCGTCACCGCTGAGTAACACATGACTCTCCGCGCTCCGCCGCCTCTCCGGTTACCCTTTCGGGGGGGGGGGGGGGGAGGCGTTTTAAAGGCCGTCGCTCTGGAGACGGGAATAGCGGCTGGGACGGGCAGGAGCGCCGCCGCCGCTGCGTTTCCGGGTCCGTGTCATTCTGAAACGCGCGCACCCGGCATCACGTGCCCCCCCCTCCCCCACCCCCCCCCCCCGCCCCGCCACAGCAGCGGTGCCCGACCCGCGCAGGAGGGCCCGTGTCAGACAGTCTAGGACCACTTCCCACTGCCTGCTGACGCCTGGCAGTTCATTTTTGTCCCCTGTAGCGGACACGAACATATATTCTGCTGTAATGAAACCTACACAGCAACGGGCATTCAATAAAAATTGAATAATATTCTTGAAAATATTTTCACTGCAGCATTTTTAAAAAAAATCCAAGACATTTGTTTTAGGCAACATCGAAACAATTTAGAAGCTTCTCAGGGGGATTGGAGATGTCGATCTTCGGCAAATGAGAGCAGAAAGGCTTGGTGAAATAGTGACTGGTACAGCAGGTCAATAGAAACCCATTTGAGAAGAGCAGGGTCCGCTGTCTGTCTATCTCTCAGAGTTTGTGAAGCCTTTGCATTAATTATGCGTGAGTGCGTTCACATGGAAACAGCGCTAATGAGACATTAGGCCCGACGACCTCTCCCCCCCCTTCTGTGTGGCAGTGAGGTCATTTAAAGGTCTTTCCCATGATCCCTTGTTTGCCAGTGTTGCGCTGCGTTTGACACCCATGACCAGGTTCGAACTTGTCTGAGGTGTAACCATTTGCAGCTGGGTAATATAATTACCCCCCCCACCCCCCCCCCCCCCTCCCCCCCCGACACACACACACACACACACCCACAGTCTTATAGTTTGACATGGCTTTTAGAAGAACCCTTTGGTTGCAGTAGCCGCTGTTGTTGTTCCAGCTGCTGAGTCCGCAGATTCGCTTTATCGACCCGCCCATTAGGCGCTGGTATCCGAAAGGCGTTTTTCGGGGGGATGAAACATACCCCCGTGCATTTACCCCAAAACCTTACCCCGTTTATGTGAGCAGAGAGTCTGAGAACGGCGAGATTCCATTCCCAGGTTTAAAGGTGCTTTTCGGCACGCCTGCCCGTCTGGCCCCCAGGGTCGGGACGCCTCCGCTGGAGTCACAGCGACGCGGAGAGCTCCTCCCCCCACCCCCCCTAAAAAAACCGCGCGGGACGGGGGAAGCGCCAGTCACTCAGACGCCGTTCCGTCGACAGCCGCTGCGTGAGGCGCTGCGCGTTATCAAATACGACGCCGGTGTCTGAATCCACGGAGTCACGCGCCTGTGCCTATACGTCTGTGTCGTATGTCACCTCGCTTATAATATGATATACTACGTGATAATAACGTCGAGTCTAAATTTAATATCAAATTGTTTTAGGGTGCCGCACCGGCATAGTCTGCAGGCCTAGCTAACGATGGCTGGATCTGCACTGCTGTTGGAAATAGAAATATTTATATGTGTCATCTATAATTATGACATGTATAGATACGGATTGACGTTGATGGATTGGCCACCACTATCGGCTAAGCAGAGAACTGACTTTTGAATTGTCATTACTGAATTTTAATATTATTCTGAATTCTTTGATTGAAAGATTAACAAGCATCTGGCACTTTTTATTTAATTGACTCTTGAGATATATATATACATATGCATGTATGTAAAGTATGCATGTACTCTTTCTATGTGTGAATTTACACTCGGTTAACAAGATATTTTTAACAGACAGATTTAAGCAGGCCACAGAATCACGTTCATTCACATTCACACATCTCTTTTGCAGACACAGTGCCGGAGGAGGACCCTGGCAGGGACTCGTCAGTCTGTCGGATTCAGCTCCAGAGCGTTTCCCCTCAGAGGCACATTTACACCCCCGGGGGGGCCTGCCCCGCCATGGAGAGGGGTGTCACGCTAACCGGCTGACGCGGGGGAAAGCGTCAGGACTCGCGATCCTCGTCGAACGCGGTGCTGAGGCAGGCGGGGACACCATCGCGCGCACAGCGCCTCCGTTACCCAGAATGCACCGGGGGCACGTGCTGCCTCTCAGACCGCCTTCATCCTGCTGGGCTGGTGAGTGCTGCGTTTCTCCAGAGAACTCTTTTCCTTCTTTTTTAGTGCAGCCACGCACAGCCGGGCTCAGTAACTGATTATTCGAATTTTCCCTGCCAGTACTAACTGTACACAACAGGTAAGGTAAGGAAGGGGAAACTGAAGTCCTGGAGGGCCGCAGTTTCTGCTGGTTTTCGGTTGATGTTCCAACATGACTGACTATTTGATTATTTTATTGACTAATGAGTCCACACTCCTTGCTCTCAAAGCCTTGATTGGCTGCTGCGCAAATACCTGCAGACACTGCGGCCCTCCGGGACTGGAGTTTAACCTGCAGACACTGCGGCCCTCCAGGACTGGAGTTAAACCTGCAGACACTGCGGCCATCCAGGACTGGAGTTAAACCTGCAGACACTGCGGCCCTCCAGGACTGGAGTTAAACCTGCAGACACTGCGGCCCTCCAGGACTGGAGTTAAACCTGCAGACACTGCGGCCCTCCAGGACTGGAGTTAAACCTGCAGACACTGCGGCCCTCCAGGACTGGAGTTAAACCTGCAGACACTGCGGCCATCCAGGACTGGAGTTAAACCTGCAGACACTGCGGCCCTCCAGGACTGGAGTTAAACCTGCAGACACTGCGGCCCTCCAGGACTGGAGTTAAACCTGCAGACACTGCGGCCCTCCAGGACTGGAGTTAAACCTGCAGACACTGCGGCCCTCCAGGACTGGAGTTAAACCTGCAGACACTGCAGCCCTCCAGGACTGGAGTTAAACCTGCAGACACTGCGGCCCTCCAGGACTGGAGTTAAACCTGCAGACGCTGTGGCCCCTCCAGGACTGGAGTTAAACCTGCAGACGCTGCGGCCCTCCAGGACTGGAGTTAAACCTGCAGACACTGCGGCCCTCCGGGACTGGAGTTGGACACCCCTGCCTCAGAGTAACCACGGGTAACTAAGAGTTGTTGTTGTCACCTTCATGTTAGTTCAAGAAAACCTGATGGGAATGTTTCTCAGCAGGAAGGAAAAAAAAGATTTTGAGGAGGTGGGGAATTTGACAAATGCTGGGAGCGCACTCTCGCCAAAGGCTATCCACTGTTCTTGCGTTGGTTTTCTCTGATAATTATCCACGTGCGCAAAAGACCCCCTGATCTTGAGGCAGGTTTTTTTTTTTAGTGTTGGAGTGATAGAAACAGAGACAGTGAACAGTGACAGTGATCTGTGGGAAATCAAGCATTGCATGGCATGAGTGTAATATGTGTATAAATAGCGGATGTGATAGGGGTATAAATGTCAGGTTTAATAGCGGGTGTAATATGAGTAAAATAGCAAATGTAATATGAGTATAAATAGCAGGTATAATATCAGGTGTAATAGAGGTGTAATAGCAGGTGTAATATGTGTATAAATAGCAGGTTTAATAGCAGGTGTAATGTATGTATAAATAGTGGGTATAATATCGGGTGTAATAGCGGTATAAATAGTGGGTATAATATCGGGTGTAATAATGAGTGTAATATGAGTATAAATTGCAGGTATAATATTGGGTGTAATAGGGGTGTAATAGTGGGTGTAATATTGGGTGTAATATTGGGTGTAATATCGGGTGTAATGTGTGTATAAATAGTGGGTATAATATTGGGTGTAATGTGTGTATAAATAGTGGGTATAATATTGGGTGTAATGTGTGTATAAATAGTGGGTATAATATTGGGTGTAATGTGTGTATAAATAGTGGGTATAATATCGGGTGTAATGTGTGTATAAATAGTGGGTATAATATCGGGTGTAATGTGTGTATAAATAGTGGGTATAATATTGGGTGTAATGTGTGTATAAATAGTGGGTATAATATCGGGTGTAATGTGTGTATAAATAGTGGGTATAATATCGGGTGTAATGTGTGTATAAATAGTGGGTATAATATTGGGTGTAATAGGGGTGTAATATTGGGTGTAATAGGGGTATAAATAGTGGGTATAATATTGTGTGTAATAGGGGTGTAATATTGGGTGTAATAGGGGTATAAATAGCGCCCGTGCCCGGTGTGTAATGCCCTTGCCAGCATTGGAGCTGTTTTGGCTGAGGTTATGGTGGAGCTCTGTGAGCGTGGGTCTCGAGAGCCAGCTGGGGGGGAGGGGGGCGGGGGCCAGCGTCCGCAGAGGCCGAACGCCAGGCCGGCGCGCCAAAAAATTAAGGACGAAACGCCGAGCCCGGGGAACACAATGAGACGCTTCCGGAGAGAGAGAGGGGCGCTGCCCATGCCGGGAATGGTGCGATTTGGCCCGAACGCCCTCCGGGGAGTTCCACCCTCGCCAGCGGGCTTCCCTGTTCCCGTCCTCGTTTGGCTCCGGTTCCTGGAAAAAGGACACGTGCCCTTTCGGTTGCTCCCCCCCACCCCCCTACCCCAGTTCAGGACAGGTTATGGCAACTCCATTCTTAAGAGAGGTCGCTCTGGTGCTTTAGCGTTCGCACAGATCCGATCCGTAGCTGCTCACCGCGGCGTCCTGCTTCTCATCGAGTTCTCCGAGGAGTTCAGAGACGGAGGCGACCTCGCCCTCACCCCTGCCAGCGCGGTAAAACGTTCAGCATCGGTCCCACTCCGAACCGAGTTCACACGAGTCCAGAAGGGAGTGAAATGCAGGCCGCTGTTTGGGAGTGAAATGGATTCGATTTAGTCGATTTAGCGCAAGACGTTTTATTCCGCGCTGATGCTGACACTGCAGAAGCCGCCCGGGAGAAGTACAGCGGATGGAAATGCACGGGGACCATTAGGCTTCTGTGTGAAATTGTTTGCCTGTAATGGAGCTGAAAAGAGGTTGAGATATGCCCCACTTCAGCGACGCTCCCTGTGTATTTTTACTGCGTTGTTCTAAAAATGAAACCCAGTGAATTAGAACCAGATTGCAATCTTGAAAAGGTTTTTTTTTTGGGGTTTTTTTCTTTCTAAAAACACTCGAAAGGAAACACAAGAATAAAAAACGTACGGGCAGGAAACGCAGAGAAAAGACTGACTTCCGCTGTTCGGTTTACTGTTCTGAAGAAAGAGGCCCACCTTCACATGAGAAGCTACCAAATAGCTCATGCGCCCCACAAGGAAAGGAAGCGTGATGTCATGCTTCACCTTTCACCGTCCATTCCAGCCAATGGTAATTGACACCTTATCGCTTGGGTCATAATTGGAATAGTCCCTGATCAGCCAATTACAACCCCCTTCTCCCCATTCCCTCTGCTTTAGCCTACCGCTCCCCTCCCCCAGGCTGACGTAGCACCTGTTGAGTTCTGTCTCATTGCGTCCGTGCGTCAGAGTTTTAATGTCTTAATTTATAGGCCACAGCTGTAGCCTGTAGTCTGCCTAGTGACTCAGGAGTTAACCTTTGAACTCCTGGGGAATGCAGACATGGAACATGTAGGAGCAGTGCTGTTGAATTTCACCCCGACGGTCATTATTCTTAAGGGAAGCTGGGCATTTAAAAATGGGAGATTACAGCTTCATGACCCTTTAAATCGTTGAAGCTGTCCTTCGTCTGTTGGGGCTCACATATTTGAACCAATCGCATGTCTTTATTTTTTGTATTGACAGAAAACCTGGGTCATGTACTTTATTTGAAATACCTTTACCGTTTGGACACCAGTAAAATTCCTGCAGATTGTCGACTCATTTTAAGGAACCGTCTGCTAACTCCACTGAGATCCAGAACAGAACTATTTCTTTTGCGATTGCGTTTCCTGCTGCAGAGGGTTTGTCCCTGTCAAGTACAGATAAGTGTTTTTCCACTTTGCAGGGTGTGTTTAGCATTGCATTCCTCATATTTGCCGTGGGTACTTCCTGGTCTGTGGGTGGCATGTTGGTGGGGGTGGGGGGGGGGGGGGCGCAAGGTCAATGGTCCCAATCAGTCAACCGATGGTGCTCATTTTGGGTCCCTTTAATGAGGGACATAGCTCAGGAGGTAAGACCGATTGTCTGGTAGTCGGAGGGTTGCCGGTTCAAACCCCGTCCTGGGAATGTCGAAGTGTCCTTGAGCAAGACGCTTTTTATCCAAAGCGCTTCACAATTGATGCCTCTCATTCACCCATTCACACACACACACTCACACGCCAACGATGACAGGCTGCCATGCAAGGTACCAATCAGCTCGTTGGGAGCAATTAGGGGTTAGGTGTCTTGCTCAGGGACACTTCGACACGCCCCAGGGCGGGGGAATCGAACCGGCAACCCTCCGACTGCCAGACAAGCGCTCTTACCTCCTGAGCTGTGTCGCCTTACACCACCCGTACCGGGACGCCGAGCCGGAATAGAGCGGCTAAAGATCTTTTCCCCCTCTCTCCGCAGTCGGCGCCTGTCTCCGCGTGATTACGCACTGATTTATACGAGAGCGCTGGCGTACTCCACGATAAAAAAGGCATCGGATTTCCTTCCGTACTTTATAGCGCACGCTTGGCTCCGGAAGGTTTCGGGAGTTCTTAGGTATGCTGGGTATTTGGAAGGAGTTACAGGGTTTCTCTCTGATTTAATAATTCTTTTTTTTTTTTTTCCCCCACTGGCGGGTATACGCCGGCGGATGAGTCCGCTCTGGGAATTTTAACCGCGTCCATCCCAGCGGGAGCGTTCCCAGAAAGGCGTTTTTCCGATCGGGATTCTCGGAAAGCTGAGAACCTGCAGCCCCTCTCTCTCTCTCGCGGCTTTGCCCCGCCCCTCTCTCGACGTCCCGCAAGCAGCTGTTGGGGCCACGCTGTCTGTCGGGAGGGAGGTGAGGGAGGGGAGGGCGGTTCCCTAAAAGAGGACAGCCTGAGGGCCGCCAGGCTCAGCGGGACGACCTATCCCACAAGCCCCTTCTCAAGCTGTGCCCAGGAGCGTTTAAAAAAATCTTTTTTTAAAAACTGTGTCAAGTGACACGCTGTCTCCACGGCGATGAGCCGTGGCCCATAAAGCAGTGCAGCGCACGGGGGGGGGGGAGGTTCGGTAAGATAACCGGCGGTGTTCCCCCCTCCCCCCCCCCCCAGCCTGCTGGTGCTGAGCGCTGCCTGAGTTTGCGATGCGTCTGGACAGTGGAAGTTCGATCAGCGCTGTGGACCTCTCTGACCCCCACGCCGCAGACAGCCTGCTGTCCGCTGTCGCTAAGCGTTAATCTCCCGACGAAGCTGTGACTGGTCTCCGCGAGGTCTCCAGCCCCAGCCCCGTGAAGCTCAGACTCTGGGTCGCACTCTTTTTTAGGGGTTGTGGGAGCAGTGCAGTGGGAGGTAGACACTGTGAGAACCACAGCGCTAGCATGCTAATCATTATCCAGTAAGGAAAACAGTTGAATCAATTTGGTTATAATGAGGTCAATTGGAACCCACATCAGGGTAATGTAGTTTTCCATTCAGTGGTAACCTTAATTAACTTGTCAAGCTGTGTTTGTCAGGAAAAGGGTAACAATTATAAGTAATTTTCGGGTGAAGGTTATGGGCAAATCTTGATTGAACCCAGGCTACTTTCGCTAATTCGCCACTAAAATGCCAGTCCAGTCCATATCTCTCACCACGGCATGCATGGTGCTTGGCTTTGACCTGCCATGTTTCTCCCACAACCCCTTTCCCTGGCCACTGGAGCATTTGGCCTGTTGGTACTTCGACAGCTATGACCCTTTAAATGTTAATGAGTAACGCAGGCATTGGGGGGAGGTGGGGGGGGATGTCCTGACTTATGCCACCTGTCGATCGCAAATTACCCCCCCCCCCAGCAGGCCAGTTCTCTCCCTCGTGCCCAAAGGCCGATGCTCTCTAATTAACCCCCCCCCCCCCCCCCCGCCACTGTCCCTGCGAGTTCAGCAGCTTGCTATTTGGGGGCTGCCAGTTCTCAAGAACCAAGTGTGGGGGGGGGGGGGGGGGGGGTGGGGGGGTTTGGGCCCTGCGTCAGAAGAGGGAGACCGCTGGAGGGGATTCCGGAGCAGTGCGCGCGGGGTGAAGTGCCCCCCGTGCCACCGTGGCAACGGTACGTGACTGGCGGGTTCTGGCCACGCCCCCCTCTCCCCTGAGAGTGTAGGGAGTGGGACGGGGGGGGGGGGGGGGGGGGCGGCCGGGGGGGGGGGGGGGGGGGGGGGGGGGCGCTGCGTGTGAACAGATCGTTTTACAGAAGTGAAAGGCCAAGAAGCCGGTCACCTCCGCCCACCCAGCGGGGGAGCGCAGTTGCAGTCGCACGTCAAGTGCCGGCGGCGTTCCGCGTCTTCCCTGACGTTCCCTTTTTTTTTTTCTTTTCTTTTTTTCGACCGGATCGCCGACCGCCAGAAGCTCGTGTTATTTTTTTTAGAAACGTGGTTTCCTCCTATGCAAATTCTCGGGCCGATTTTTTCGACGATAAAAAATAATAAATAAAAAAAACCGAAGGCACAACTAGACGCATTGTGAGGCCTCAAAGGACTCATTGTCGCGCGAAACAATCGCAGCGAGCGCTCAGATTTATGAGCCGCGGTGACGAGACCGGCGCTCTGGACGCAACGCGAATATTTGAGTTTGCGGTGCACTTCCTGCGTAGAAACAGTGCTGACTGGAACGGTCACAGACAGTGCCGTCCTTTCCAGCGGACAAAGACGGCGATTGATGGCGGTTGAGTTCCAGGCAGTGGGTTTTCAGCGTGGAAGATGGCGAGGAATGTGTTGGGCGAGGAAAAGACAACTGATGCTTGTAGGCAGGGTCATTAATCATATCTGGTATCGGCAATGTGCTGATATGTAAAATGGCACTGATTTATTGCTCTGCGGGTGCTGCGATTCTGATATTATTTAGACACCCTTAGATGGTTCAGTTGCGGTTTGAAAGGAGCTACCTGAGGCAGTTGGCAGGTTTTGTGCGGAACGATGAACAGCAGAGTACAGCTGAAGAACCCGTGTAGTGTAGTGTGGAAGAAAAGTAAAAGGAGGAAAAACGTCTGTTGGCAAACTTACTTTTGGTATAAGTTCATTTAAAATCGGACTTATACCTTTGTGTCATGTCCTCCCTTAGCCTGTCTGTACTCTGGACCAATCCCGTCTCTGCGTTTCTGCTGATTGACAGCTGGCGGGAGGCCGAGGCCGAGGCCGAGACACGCGAACAAGGCCCGGATGCAACCACCGCCGCAGCCTGCGTGATGGGGCCCTGCGGCAGGAAGTAGGAAGTGGACGAAAAAGAGGAAGCGTAACCGGAGGGGTGAAATGACGCGCGAGAGCCAATGGGAGGGCGGAATCTCCGTTACGTCACCGATCAGGCGGCTGCTGGTTCGCTCGCTCCGCGGAGCGGAGGCCAGTCAGCCGGGGGGCCCCTCGCGCTCAGGAAAGGGCCGCGTTCAGTGCCGGCACGTCGGAGATCTGGCTCTGCGATAAGAGGCTAGCAGTGCGGGGGCTAACGCGGGGCTACAGAGGGGGGCTATAAACAGCACTGCGGTCACAGGAGACCTTTGGTAGGATGCTCAGGTAGCGTGCTCACGTGCTGCACACGCACCCCTCTGCGGTCACTGATAACATGGGGAGGGGGGAGGGGCGTGGGCGGGGGCTGGTTGGGGGGGGGGCAGAGTCTGACGCGGTAGATGCGAGACAGGTCGGAACGAGGCAGGTAAAGTTCCACTTGCGTCAGTCCGCCACAAATGTCACAGCGGTGACTGCGTAGCGACAGCGACGTGTGCGACCGTTGCCTGGTGACAAGGGGCCTGCCTTTTTGCACTACTTCGTTTTGGTGAAGCTGCTCTATACTTAATACTGGGAAATCAGACCGAGGTACATAATCTCGTTGCATAATCTTTGCTTCCAATTTGAAAATGTCCAGTTCGGTTTTTTACGGACTCGGTTCGGTTCCCGGGTAGGACACTGCCATCATACCCTTGAGCGAGATACTTACCCTGACTTGCTTCAGTATATATCCAGCTGCATAAATGGATGCAATGTAAATGCTATGTAAAAAGTTGTGTAAGTCGCTCTGGTTAAGAGCGTCTGCTAAATGCATGTAATGTAATGTGATGTAATGCAGCCAAAACTCTCCCTTCCCCGAGCGGCACTGGAGCTAATCATGTGTACAGTAGGCCTATGACGGCACGGGCCTGGTCCGGTTTGACCGGTGGGCCTATCGAAGCTGCGGAAGACAGCGCCTTAACTGGGTGAGACGCCCAGCAGCCCTCCCGCCTCTTTTTTTAGATGGCACAGCTGCGCACCAGGACATAAAATCACACCCAAGAACTCTGCCAGAATAGCTGCATGGGTAATGTGGCAAGCATCCCGACAGCGGTAACGTACATATATTAACACCCTATCAAGGCAATCAGCCCGAGCCAAGAATAGGTATTACGCTGGGTTAGCGACGTCTCTCCGCCTTCTGGTGTTAGAAACGACTCTTGTGAAGGACGTTATTAAACCGAGTGGCACCTCCGCATCATGGCCGCCTCGGCCGTGCTACCCATCTGAGTGGCACCTCTGCATCATGGCCGCCGCGGTGGTGCTACGCATTTGAGGTAAACGGAGCGAAGGGGACGAAGGAATCCCCGTGACCTTAGCAGCCACTCCCTTTCTCTCTCCCTCTCTTTCTTTCTCCATCTCTCTCTCTCTCTCTCTCTTGCCTCCCTCCCTTTCGCAAGTCATCGTTTTCCTCTCGCTCCCTTTACTTTCGTTCACCTCTCTCGGTCATCCCTCTCTTTCTTTCTCTCGCTCTCGTTTTTCAAACGGACGAGCGACTTCTTTTCCCGCTGCTGAAAGGAGAAGAGAATGGACAGGTGTATTAATGGAATGCCCATTGGACAGGTGTATTAATGGAATGCCCATTGGACAGGTGTATTAATGGAATGCCCATTGGACAGGCGTATTAATGGAATGCCCATTGGACAGGTGTATTAATGGAATGCCCATTGGACAGGTGTATTAATGGAATGCCCGTTGGACAGGTGTATGAAGGGAAGGCCCACTGCACAGGTGTATGAAGGGAAGGCACACTGCACAGGTGTATGAAGGGAAGGCCCACTGCACAGGTGTATGAAGAGAATGCCCACTGGACAGGTGTATGAAATAGAAAACACAAATAAGCAAGAACTGGTGCCTTCCCCTGATGCAAAAAAGTATTTGGAATGTAAATGGTAAATGGATGTATGGGAACTATATTGTATTTTATTGTAGTATCTTGTGAATGATATGATGGCTCCACACTAATCAGCAAACAGGACCGGAACTATCGAGTTTATTCAGCTATATTATGACATCACATGCACTTTCAAACATGTTATTCATTGACAATGCATTAAAGATATGCATGCAATACTTTATATACTTTACATGTAACACTTTTCCTAAAATAAAATATGAATGCATTTTATTTCAGAAATGTATAGGTTATGTATTACAAATACACTTTTTTATATGGATTCTCACTTTGCCTGGAGAAAAAAAAGGATGCTTTTCTCTGGGATCATGGACAATTAGACTTAGAGTGAATTGGCATAGCGATTTAAACCCTTTTGATTTAGCTTCACCTTGAAGATTTTGGATTTCAAAAACTCCAGAGCGCCTCCTGGGGGGGGTTCTGGCGGCGCAGTTAAGCACTCCCTAATCATGTTTGACACTGGGACCACTTGTAAGCCCCGGCCTCATTTGCAAGTGAAATCAGCGGCTGCTTTGGAATGCGAGCGTCTCTGTCAGGCCTGGGGGGGTGGGGGGGGCACGGCTGCTGAAAGTAAGGCCGGAGGGGGGGGGGGGGGGGGGGGGGGGGGTGGAGCCCGTTTCTGGGATCCCCGGCACCCGTCCTTTGACGACGGCGGTTGCTTTCTGGGCGCCTGAGGTCACGTCCCGGTTAGCGCGTTGGCGGACGCCGTCGCCTGTGTCCCAGGGGGAGATCCGTCACCCTGTCAGCCCCGGGGGGTGTTTGCTCGGCGAAAGGCCTGGTCACGGATCGGTCCCTCGGCGTTGCTCTCCGGAGAGGAATATCCGCCAGAAGTCACGCGCAGGAGAGGAAGTACTCTCCCCGGGGCCTCACTCTAGGCTTATCAATAGCACTCGGTGTGTCCACTTGAGCCAAGATGGACGCCCGGACTTTTGCTGAATGAGCCGTCGCTCTGTGCTCTGCTGTCTTTTTCGATTTATGACCTTCACAGGAGCGCCTGACGGGTTGATAGCAGTTGGGCGGGCTTTCAGAAAGAGTTTGACGCATCGTGGGGTCAAGTCACTGCCTGCCTGCCATGGTCTGTCCAGAAGGGAGCGAACTGAACACTGGCAGTTTAAATTTGCAATGCAAATCGCCTCTCTGTGTGTTTTCCATACACAATACTTTATCTCGACTGTTGCCAGCGGCTACTAAGGACATGTTTCGTCCAGCCAAGAAGAGAGTGCAGTGTCCAACTTGACACATCTGCCTGTTTGTGAGGGGCGAGGCTGCATCTTACAGTCGTGATGTGTGAGTGTGACTGAGGTTTTACAGGGACAGAGCCATCATGGGACTCGCCCACACGTTGGCTGTTTGAGTAAATATGCAGATGCTAATGAGGGCGATAATGATACAGGTAAAGAATACATCACACACATTCCACTGAGGCTGAGATGGGGGGGTGGGGTGGTGGGGTGGGGGGGGAATGAGTCATCATAATAACAGTGCAGCTGAGAGCACTGGAAGGGGGAAAAATGGGCCCCAGCATGCCTTAGTAAGCTAAGTGTTAGCGTCTCGCGTAAGCGCAGGAAGTGCACGTAGCGGTGGTCTTGTAGACGTTGTGTTCGAGAGGCCGTTTGCCCAGGGCGAGTTGCGCCGGCTGTTTGCCTGTACTTTTCTGATGTGGTCCTGCAGGAAGCAGATGCCGGCTTTGTTGTCTTTTCACTCGTTCGCGTTTTTTTTTTTTTTTTTTTTTTTTTGGGCCCTTTTCTAAGAAAGGTTTTCAACACGGACGCCTACGCGGAAAACCCGGAGGGCGAAAAAGAGTGTTGCTTCAGAATCTTGTCGGCGCGTTTTGTAGCGCATGTCGCAATGGCGGCTAGCTTGACTAGCGCTCAGGCTTTGAGAAGGTGCTTCAGGAATGCGGTTCCTCTCAATAGAGCTGAGGCGAGCATGCCTCTTTTTTTTGTTCCCTGCCGTTCGTGAACCCTGAGGCCGTATTGTCGCCGTGTCTCCTTAACACGGCCCGTTTATGAATACATTCGCTTGCTTGCAGCCCCCCCAGCTTGTTATTATGGGATGTTTTATAAAGTTTTTTTTTTTTTTATGACTTAGACTCTCCAGTTAACCTAACCTGCATGCCTGTAGACTGTGGGAGGAAGCCAGAGTACCTGGGGAAACCCACATGGGCACGCAGCCACTGCCCCACTGTGCCACCCTTATAAATGCTAAAGCAGAACTGTAAAACTGAGCAGGGTTGGGCGCTTATACTCCCTGCAGACAGGGGGCGCTGTTCCAAAGCGGCGCAGTGGAGTCGCGTTGTCACGTTTTTTGTCGCGCAGGACTACGCTGGCGCTCTCTCTGGAAGCCCCCCCCCCCCCCCCCTTGGCCCCCTCAGCTGACCGTCCCGAGCTCAGCCGGAGCGATTTGGGAGAGCCCGCGTTGCCCAAAGTTTGTGCCGTGGACAGAGAACGCGCAGAGGGTCGGCCACCCTCTCTGCCCCGCGCGTTCCCGTCGCGTTCCCCCCCCCTATCGGCGGTCCCGGCCCAGTCCGAGTGGGCGTTCCTCGCTTTTGCACATTTTCCACGTGGTGACGCAATTTGTTTTTTTTTTTCGACGCTTTCCGGTCCCGAGATTTTTCTCTGGCTTCCTGACTCTGACTCATGTTTCCAGGGGCACACGGCGCGGTGTTCTTCTCTGACTCGTTTTCCGGCACTGCCTCCCCCCTTCCTCTCCTGCTGGACCTGACCCAGGCCCGACAAACTCCCTTCTGAGCCTTCCGGACGACCCAGGGCACCGGAAGCCGGGTAGCTCTGGTGGACAGCTGACCGAAGTGTTCTGACCGTATGGAGTTATGTGTGGGCGGCAGGGTAGTGTAATGGGTAAGGAGGCTGGTCTTGTAACCTAAAGGTCGCAGGTTCGATTCCCTGGTAGGACACTGCCGTCGTACCCTTGAGCAAGGAACTTAGCCTGCATTGCTCCAGTATATATCCAGCTGTATAAATGGATGCGATGTAAATGCGATGTAAAGAGTTGTGTCAGTCGCTCTGGATAAGAGCGTCTGCTAAATGCCTGTAATGTAAATGTAATGTTATGGGGTCTCAGAGGGTGAAACCGCAGAGCTGTGAGTATCTGAGCTGCGGTTCTCTGACGGTGGTTGAGCAGTTTTTTTGCCCCAGGGCCCATGCAGGCAGCCTTTCGGCCATCTTTCCTGGAGCCGCTGCCTCGTGATCCTGCTGAGGCGACAGCTTTGGGTTCACCCTGGGGCAGCACGTTCCTCCCACTCAACGGTACGCCGACGTTCAGGCCCTGAACATGGCCCGTGTTCGGCGCACACAGCGCTGCAAAGGTGTAGCGTGGTTCTCACCTTTTGAAAGTTCATGACACACTTTTTTTTTTGTTTTTCCGTGGGAGGGCCGCGGGCTGGTATCACAGCCGTTGAACGCTGATGTCATGAGAACGTATCGAGTTCAGGCTGGTCTCTTAAATACGAAGCGCGCAGGGATCGGGTGGGGTGGGGGGCCGGGTGGAGCGAGGGGGGGGGGGGGGGGGGGGGTCACGTGCCGCGCGAGGCGACGCGCCAGCTCGTATTAATACCGCCACTCGCGATGCCGACGCGCGCATTCCGTTTGGTGCATCGTCACCTTCACTGAAATGAGACTCCCGTGGAAATGGCGGTGCCCTATTTTAGGACCGCCACGGAGGTGTCGTCAGACCCTCCTCCACCCCCCCCCCCCCCCAAGCCACGGCCGTCTGATTCAGTCGTATGCAGTACGCAGAAAACCGAACTCTGGCACGTCATGCTGCTGTACGGCGCTGAGCGTAGTGCATATTCCAGCGGGAATCCGATAGAGCCTTTTAGTCTCCTTTCCCAGGAGGTCATTTAGCATGTGTGGCTATGCTGTGCCTTCCGCCACAGAGCAACAGATCCATGGTGTGCCCAAGGAGAGCGGCTGGTGTGGCTTCTCCTGCAGTCTGTGGAATTAATAGACAGCATCGTGGCTCTAAACATCCAATAGCACGACGGAGAAGACTCGGTACCCACACATATTTTGTCACCGCAGGTTTTTAGCTATTTTCGCTTTCAAGCTGTGTTATGTTGGACATGGGATTTGGCTGTTCACTGCCCAGTTGTTTTGATGCATGAGTAATTCTTAAAAATCAAAAAAAATAATAATTCAAGCTCAGCGATTAATAATTTTTAATCTTAATCCTGTTTTAATAATTGAGACAAAAATAGTGGCAATGATGTGAGACAGTTTCACTCATTTCAGGATTTGCCAGTTTCACTTGTTGAGCAAAAAATAAAACTTGAATCAAGAAAATGTTTCCTCTTCGGGGAAAACAGAAATTGGATATGAAGTCTCATTGCGAGATTAAAACTAAAGGCCAGCAGGTCACCGGTTGAACCACTTCCCCCTGACTGATTTCTCCGGACGCGCGTGTTACCGGCGTCCCCACGCCCCACAGGACGCGTGCCGGAGAGCAGAGAGACGCTCAGCGCATGTGTCGTTCTTAGAAATGATCCATGTCGAACAAACCCCAGGTGGGGAACAGAATAGCACCGATGTACCCTCGAGCAAAGTGCATCACCCCAGTTCGCTCTGGTTGAAATTCCTGCCCCTGTCAGCGGGTTTTTTAAGTGCGAGGTGTTAAAACGCATCGAGGCTTGCCCCGAGGAATGGCGTCCCCCCCTTACCAAATTGAGTTACTAAGTTATTGCTCTGGATATTAGATAAGTGTGAGCTAAGTGGAACGTGAGTGGACCTGATGTGTGTACGGTGTTGTGTGGTGCTGTCTCGTTTTTCATAAGGGGGAGAATGCAGCCCTAAGTCAGCGTTCTGAGGAAACCGTTGAATATGGAGTGCTCTGCATATAGAATTCTATTAGTGTGTAGGATGACCTAGTTAATTTGACTTAGCTTATGTGTATGTGTATGTGTGTGTGTGTGTGTGTGTGTGTGTGTGTGTATGTGTGTGTGTGCGTGTGCATATAGAGCGAGCATACCCATGTAAGGGACCAAAACCATGAGCCCCTTTTTTAATTAACGTTACTTGTGCCTATGCTGTAACAAGGGACACGTACCGCAAATTTCGATGGTACGGCATTGTGACACAGGCGACGTGAACTGAACTGTTTCCCTGGAACCCTACTGTAGCAGAAGCGCGCGGACCGAGGGACGCATGCAGGCCTAAAAAGGCGAGGTAATTAAGCAGACAGGCAGTGCCGCGGAGGAACCTTTGGTTCCAGACTCGTTTGTTTGCTTTTCGTGCGCCTCTGACTTCGTACGGTGTTACCCCGCGCTCATCATAGAACGGGACGAGGTGCACACTGACCCCACACACGGTCACAGGCGGCGTCGCCTCTGCGCTTCCTAAACGGGACACGTTTCTCGCGACGGCGTTTTTTTTTTTTGGGGGGGGCGAGCGAGGGCGCCCTGGGGTAACGGAGCCCCTCCCAGCCCGCGCCGGGAGCGCTCGCGGCTATTTTCGGGACGTCCCGTCGTCACGGGCGCTCGCAGCTGTGCGGCGGGTGACCCGCGCGGCGTGGACCGCGACAGAGCGAGGAGGGGGGCGGTGAAAATGGCCCGGTGACGGAGGGGGGGGGGGGAGGGGGGACAAACGGGGCAGAAAAGAGAGGAGGTGTGGCTGTGTGTCCCGCCCACTCCCAGAACGCGCTTCTCTGCTGCTGCGATGGTCCTTTCTCAGGCCTGTCAAAAACAGAACAGGTCCGATCGTCTCAAGAGTTCTGCGCACTGTCCTGCACAGGTACACAGTAAAAGTGTCCGATGTTAAGTCAACTCGAGCAGTGTTAAGTCAGCTCTTCGGAGATGACACTTTTCTCACGCTCTGGATGGTGGGACCAAACGTTATCTGTTAAGAGTTGAATTAACACGGGACATTTTACCGTATATGGACATGCTGGCTGCAGGAGGGCCAGGGGGTGTCTTAATTTCCTGTGTCTGCCAGCACCCCTTGACTCCTGCATCGGACAGTGCGTTCAGATGTCTCAGCTAAGCGCTGTCTTTGACGGTCATTCGTGATTGTATGACGAGACCAGGAAAATGGCTGTGCCGGTCGAATGATGAAGTGCAGAAGCACGGAAAGCAGGTTCGCCCTCCTCTGGTCCCCCTGCTCTCGCCTGTCAGGGGCGCACTGGTTAAGCACACAGCTGTATGTTTTTAGGAGACAATTCAGACCGTGCTCGAGGGCACAGCGGCCACTCAGAAGCACTGAACCTGAAGACCAGAACTATGACCTTTACGTCACCTTGCCTTTTCAATGGACAGACCATGCCTTTCTTTCTTTCTTTATTTCTTTATTTCTTTTTTTCTTTTTTTCACCTGTATTCAGTGGAAGTTTATTTTTCTAACAGTAGAAGACACAATATTGAAATGGTACAATTAAACATTAAGTTACGACCCGCAAGACAACGTATAATACGGTTAGCTGTGGTCACCGTCCCAGTACCTCACTGATCCACAAAAAGCGTGCGCGGTCTGAGGATCAGTGGGGCCCGTCTGGCCTGTCGAACGCCCCCCCCCCCCCCCAAAGTGAGCTGAATAGAGAGGGGGTCGCTGGTGAAATGTGAGGTGCCGTGTTGAGTTTTTAGGCACTAACGCGCCGTGGATCCAGACCTCCCCACCGGCGCCCTCACCTCAGCCACGGCTGATCGGGGCGCGTTCCATCTGCTTTCTCGTCGCAGGGTGGCCGCGTGACCTTTGACCCTCCGTGACCTTTCAACCCAGTGGAATGCGGAGTTGCGCCTCAAGGCTTCTTCTCTTCCAAAGTGGAGTGGCCAAGACGTGCGGACCAAGGCAAGCAAACTGTGTAAGACAGCGACGCAGGAATGAGTAAGCACATCTTCATGAGTGTTCACAGCGGGCTGGTGGGATGTCTCTAGTAGAAGGAAGGGAATGATTCATGTGAACTAAACTGTCTCCTGTGAATCCTGAGTGGGGGCTATGTGGAGATAAGTTCAGTGCTTGCGTGAAAGAGAAATTCTTACGGAGAAAAGCTACATTATGGAAGATAAGACCAGGGCCAGGAACCATAATCCCTATTGACCCTTTAAGGTGTGACGTCAAAAATATGTGATTCATTATGTGTTCATTCTAATGCTGATGTGACAATCACTACTGGTAATTGAAAGCAATGGGGTTCTAGAACACTGACTAAGAATTCAGAAAAAAAACATTCCAGAAAACTTCAAACCTTCAGAGGGTTAAACACTAAGGACATGTTATTGTGATCTGTGAGTAAGAGAGTATAGTATGCCCATCACTCTCTATATCCACAATACATCAGCACCGGTTTCGTCCTGTGAGACTCAGTCTGAGCAGAGGTGGGGAAGATGGTAATGCTGTTACTGAGTGGTGTGCTTGTGGAAGTGTCAGTCTCCCCTGCTGCAGGGCTACTGTACCTGCTGATCTTTGGGTGCGTCTCAGCCTTTAAATGATTAATGAGGTCTGTGATTGGCTGGAGTCACCTTGTTTCCAAGGCCCAGGTTTCCTGCTGATGGAAAGGAAAACCCAAAGTCTAGCAGACAGCAGCCCTGTTCTAGAGGCAGCACTTTAACTGTCAAAAGAGGGAGGAGAAAGCAGGTGGGGTGTAACACACGTGCACACACACACACACACACACACACACACACTCAGGCACACACACACACACACACACACGTGCACGCACACACACACACACACACTCAGGCACACACACACACACACGTGCACGCACACACGCACACACGCACTCAGGCACACACACACACACACACATGCGCACGCACAGTAGGCTTTTGCACCTAACTCAAACTCAGCCGAGAGAACAGCCAAACCGTTGCCCGGTTTTCCTCCCCAGAAAAGCTCCCATTCTCCGTAGCGGAGACGCTGTGCTCCCTTCCCTTTCTCCCTCCTCTCTCCCAGCGCACCTCCTTTTCCTCCTCCTCCTCCTCCTCCTCCGCCCCGCTGATTCCCGCCGCAAACTGAAAGGGCTGGTGCTGGAAATAGAAGCATTCCAGCACGGAGTAAACGGCCGAGGGGGGGAAATGAGCTTGCGCCCAGAAGGTTACGGGTTCAAATCCTGCACAGGAAGCGCTGGCGTGGCACCCCTGAGCTCGGGTTTCGGTAAACGCTCAGCCGCTCTGCCGAACGACGCGCAGGACAATGGGACGAGGGATGACGCCCCGGATCGTGGCGTCTGAGTAAGAATGCGCTGTGCTACCGGTCGTTCTGAGAATTGTTTTTTTTTTTTTCGCTGTCACGAAAACCGGACGCTAACGGCTCGAAACGGGAACTGAGACGAGGCGTCGGGCGCACGCTGGAAGTGAAGAAAGGCCCTGTTCCCGTCGCCGTCCGGGAAGCCGCTTCTCCGTTGTCAAGGGCGACGGCGATCCAAAAAAAAAAAAAAAAGAAGCCTCTGCGCATTCCTCTGGTCCCGGGAAGCTGCAGAAACGCGGGGCGTTTCGCTCTCTCTCTCTCTCTCCCTCTGAAAGGGGACCTTTCCTGGCGGGGGGGGGGGGGGGGTGTGGAGGGTGTTAACTGTCTCCCCCCCCCCCGCGACGGGACACGGCGTGTCCCCCGTCAGGCGCGGGAGCGAGGGGGCCGGGGGGGGGCGGGGGGCGGCGGTACGGAATTGGATCGCGCTGAGGCCACTGGAAATGTTTCCCTGAGCCGGAGGGCTCGGCTTCCCGCGCGCGTTCTCCTCTGGTTCAGCGAGTTCGCCCGGCCTCGCGTTCCCCTCGCCGGAGCCCGGAGAGGAGGGGGTGGGGGGCGGGGCCGGAGGGGCGCTGGAAAACGTCCGGCGATTGAAGGCGCGGGGGGGGGTAGTTTCGGTCGTAACTTCTCGGCCCGCCGTCCCGCTGCAGACGGATTTAATCTCCTGTCACTTAAGCCGTCGGCTCAGGGCTTTTTCACGGACTCAGCTGTGAACGGCAGCGAGGGTTCGTTTCGCTTTCGTGTTCTCTCTGACCTGGACCGCGGTCCTCCTCAGAGGCGGCCAGCGTGCTGATGTTCTTCGCTGCTATCGGATTTCACCGGCGGATCAATATTTTAATATTGCATATTAATAAAGTGTAATATGTAACTGATTAGGACAAAGTAGTGCAGCTTTAATGCTATAAGTTAACGGGGAACAATATTTTTTATGTGTGATGACTAACTGTTAACTGTGTCTGGCAATAGCAGGGTCATGGTGCTTCGGGTGGTTGTATTAAGGCGAAAAAAATGAAATTCCCCTTTATTATTTTTAGACATTTCATTGTGCGCTGTGAGTTTTAGTTTCCAGTCAGACGCGAGGAGTTTCTGAGAGACGACTGTTGATGTTTGCAATATTATCAGGCGACTTTCCCCTCCGCGGCAGTATAATAATAAAAAAAACGAGGGGGGGGGTTTTCCAATTTGCCGCTAATTAGCATAGGTGTGTCCGTTCTGCTCATCGACGCGCGAAGCCGTACGCTTCGCTGGTCTCCCAGCACCTCTGAGTCATCGTGATTTACTCTCTGCTCATTTGCATATCGCGGCTTGAAAAGAACCCGAATCTGAATCTGACTCATTTTAAATAAAACATCTTTAACACGCTTTACTTTTGGGGGGGCGCCCAAAGTGAAGTGTGTCCGTCTCTTCAGAACCGGGTGGGAAAGCAAACAGTGAGAATAATTCCGTCTCAGACGCTGAACACCCTGCTGTAGTGTAACTGACCCTTCCTCACCACCCCCCACCCCCACCCCCACAATGTACAATCAGCAGTAAAATATGTCCCTCTCTTTGTTTTCACAGTTAATGTGTAACGTTGCATCCTTTACCCAAAAGCAACAGAATTAGTCGAGTGGGATGCATTTACTGGCTGAACGCTGTCGTGTGACATTGAACTGAAATACTTCAAAAATGTATGTCCAATAAAAAGTCAATTACTAAAACAGATGCTATAACAGCACAGCTTACCGAATTACCACAAACAGTATGCAATTTAAATGGAGTTTTTATCTTCAGGTAACACACGTATGAAATGGCGATAAATACATACTAGATATTTTATTTCGCGGCTCTCGTGAACTTCCCTTAGCCCTGTGAAGAACAGGTTTTTTGGAATGTTTTTCGCAGCACTCTAAGTCGGTGTTCTAGAACTCCACTGCTTGCAGTCACCAGCAGCGATTGTGACATCACCAGCATTAGAATGTTCGGTTAAGAACGTTCTAATCGCGTATTTGTGACCTCACACCTCAAAGGGTTAAAGGGTTCTTTTCTTCATGTTGTGTTCTCTGCCTCGCTAACCACAGCCTGCAGACCGTAGCCGTAGGAAAGGTGCAGGAAATTACAGGGGAAAGATTTTGGGGGACGGGCACTCGGGCTCACTCATCTCTCGGGCCGTCGGGGCGTCCCCCTGGCCCACCTCCCCTGCCCCGTAAATCAGAGCGCGGAGTACGCCTCGCCGTTATTTGAATAGTTTCCGACCGAGGCGCGTGGCCCGCTTTCGGGGAGGAAGGCCCCACGTCTTCTGAGGAAAGGGAAACCAAGTCAGCGGCAGCCGAACGACAGAAGCCGAAAGCGGACCGCGAGCGGCGAGAGAAGCTTCCAGAAATTAGAAACGCGAGCAGCTTTTTTTGTTCATTTTAAACCCGGCGAACCCGCTTTTCTCACACGTCCTTCAGACTTTCAGTTTGACGGTCGCTAAAATATACAGAAAGTGACCCAGAAATCTGTAACACTTGCCTCAACCCCTTGTACGACGTAAAACAATGTCTTGTATTTGGCCTCATTTTGGTCAAAACAATGTTGAGAAAAAACCATTTTACCCTGTGTGGTTATTGTCTACCCGCAATTGCCATTACCTGATGGAAACTCTTAGGTCTCAATATGGTGGGCATTGTGCTTTTGTGAATTAATACACTGCTGTTTAATTAGCCTTTTCCCCTTGTATGCCGTGCATGTTTATGTATAAATGTGACCCCCTGTATCTACATGTATGTTGCTTGGATACGGACTTTCACCAGACTTTCTTAAGCATTTTTACCCATATTTACACACTTGCCTTTTTTATTCATACCCATCACTAGACCTCCTCTGTCATTCAGGGAGAGCGCTGACTCTCACGCACACTCCGCTCTGAAGGATGTGATTTCACTTCCTGTTTCTGCTCGCCCTGCGGTCCTTCCCTTGTAGCTGCAGAATGGGGGTGCTGGTTTGGGGGGGGTGGGGGGAGGGGAGTGCTGGGGTGCTGGTTTGGGGGTCACCCTGAGCACGGCTGCGGGCTCTGTGGAGAGCCGCCACAGGTCTGGCGCAGTTTCGATGGGGCGACTGACCCAGATCGGGAGCGACACAGGTAGCGCCGGCCACGCCCGGTTACGCTCCAGCGGTGATGTCAGCGGGTCGTTCCCTGCGTCCCGGTGGCGGCAGCTGGCCCGCCCGAAGGCTCGCCGGTCCGATGAGGGCACAACATGGGCCCGTAAACGGCTGGCCGCCGGGGGGTCGGGGTGGGGCGGGGGGGGGGGGGGGTGTACACTCGCAAATCAACCCCCCAAGTGCGCCAACGCGTTGTTGTAGCAACAAGCAGGGCTGCCTGCGCAGACGCTCTGTCTCGTCAGTAACTGACGCTGGAAGCTGGATCGCCCGCCCCGGCGGTGGTGGTGGGGTCGATGCCGCCGAGCAGGTGGCTGGCCCGCGGTCGTGTCACAGCGGTGCGGTGCGGTACGAGCGGTGCGGTACGAGCGGCGTGGGACCGGCGTCTCATGTCCCACCACGTGCATCTTTACCGCACCTGCCCCAAAGCCCACGAGAAGAATTTCCTCCGGGCTCCAGTAATAGTTACTCCCACGTGACCCCACCTGTGCACCCCCCTCCCGCCCCCCCCCCCCCCCCCCCCGTGATCTGCAGCTGGACGGTCACGCGGCGCGGCGCTCAGTAACTCACTCTCGCCTGTCACTTTTACCGTCGGGTGGGGAGGGGAGCGTGCTTCTCATTCTTGTTCAAGGTTTCATCGCTCGCGTCAGGCTCTGGGCCTCGCAGGCAGAATGTGCGAATGCCGTTTCTTCTCGCCGTGGCTTTTTCAAAGCCCCGAGTGTTTGTGTTCAGATGTGCCTGGCTTTTTAAGCCACTTCCTGGTGTGACTTTCTGCTCACTGTTTACCGACGACGAAATCAGACTCCGGCCCGCTTTCAGAAAGTTTCTGTTGGTCTCCTGACAGCCGAAAGTGTAATAAAGCATTAAAATGTAATCAAACATCAATAAATGTAGTTATAATATGGTTATAGTTATACAATAGCCTTATTACATACATTATGATAATGTATATGTGCAATATAATATATACTATAGTTTATATAGCATATATTGCATATATTATAAATATATCAGCTGTTGGAGCTATGTATGTTGCTATGTAAGGACCCTATAAAATTAATCTGTACGCTTGTATATAAGTGTGTTGATAATGGATGTTTTGAAATAAATGCTTTCTAGTTTGAAATAGATAAAATATGAATTTCTTGTTTTGGATTCATAACTTTCTGAATATTGACCTAAAATATAGTGCCATGCACTTAGAGGTGATCAGTTTGATCTGCGAATGTGAAACGAACAATTATAAATCACCGCATCTAAAATAATAATAGTAATAATAATAAATAATTAAATAAATCACTGCACACTTCTGCTTTTACTCCTCACACAGGAAGGAAAGGGCTTTGATTCTAGACCAGCCTGAGAACATGATGTACTCATGCACCAGACACGGAATATTTGTACGTACGATGCCCCTGTGACATCAGCACCGTCGTCTGCGGCGACGGAATGTAGAAGCTGTGAAGGGTGGTAACAGACTGTGCCAAACAGGACGGAATGTAGAAGCTGTGAAGGGTGGCAACAGACTGTGCCAAACAGGACGGAATGTAGAAGCTGTGAAGGGTGGTAATGGACTGTGCCAAACAGGACGGAATGTAGAAGCTGTGAAGGGTGGTAACAGACTGTGCCAAACAGGACGGAATGTAGAAGCTGTGAAGGGTGGTAACAGACTGTGCCAAACAGGACGGAATGTAGAAGCTGTGAAGGGTGGTAATAGACTGTGCCAAACAGGACGGAATGTAGAAGCTGTGAAGGGTGGTAATAGACTGTGCCAAACAGGACGGAATGTAGAAGCTGTGAAGGGTGGTAATAGACTGTGCCAAACAGGACGGAATGTAGAAGCTGTGAAGGGTGGTAATAGACTGTGCCAAACAGGACGGAATGTAGAAGCTGTGAAGGGTGGTAATAGACTGTGCCAAACAGGACGGAATGTAGAAGCTGTGAAGGGTGGTAACAGACTGTGCCAAACAGGACGGAATGTAGAAGCTGTGAAGGGTGGTAACAGACTGTGCCAAACAGGACGGAATGTAGAAGCTGTGAAGGGTACTAATGATACACCCAGCTAATGAACACTCAGCTGTCAAGTCCCTTCTGCAGCCTAGCTAATGCAGATTTCTTTGGCAAAATGTTTAACTGCAATGGCTAAAACAGGTAGACTCGGTGGTGGAACTACGTAATGCTAGAATGTACTAGATAACGCAGTGATTGGTGTGCTAATGCCAGTAAGCTAAAAAGGGTAAACATTTGCCCTTTGATTTTAAGCACTATTTTGGTGCGTGTAGCTGAAATTTAGGATGTGGCAGTTCCCTCTTTTTTTTGTGTATTTTGAGTTTTGTGTCCGTGTATGATTTTGTAAGGCAGGATGTGATCAATTCCACTTGTGCAATTGGCTTCCAGTTCCAGTTCTGCTAATCCTAAATCTGACCTGTCTCAGCGCTGAGAATGCCGGGTAACCAGCTGGCAGGACGCAGCTGATCTTGATTAGCTCTGCGGCGATGATGGCGATAAGAGCACTTGACAAGAGCTTGTTGCAGAAATGTTTTCTGAGGCCTTCCCCTAAAAACAAACAGCCAACAACGTGCCAACAGCTCTCAAAACGCAGCGAATGGCGGCGGCGGCGGCGGCGTTGCGAAGACTGGATCTTCACGTTACTAAGACTGGTTCCGCAGGACGCGGCCCTACGCTCGGCCAGCTGAGAAGCAGGAAACCCCGACGAGCCCCACCCACGGCGCGTCCTTTGACGTCGGGGGAGCCGGCGCAGACACGAGCAGCGCCTCCCGGTGGCAGAGACGAGGTGGCCGTCGTTTCCGCGTGCGTTCAGAGCGCCGGTTTCGGGTTAATTGCAAAATCGCAAGAAGAAGAGGCTCGTCTGTGATTTCCACGTTAAAACGTTTTCGGTGTTCACATCGAGGCTCTGCTTTGTGGTTGGTGGCTGACATTATCAGGCTCAACGATCGGTAGCTCTTCTCAGGAAGACAGCGTACGAAAAGCAGAGAGTGCAGACAGTGCGCGACATGACAACTTTTCATCGCGAAATGTTCACTAAAGTTTTAAAGCCGCTTGTCATGACTCAATTTGCCGCTTCCTCCTCGATGTGGAATCCTGTGACCGTTCGCCTGCATTCAAGGTGACCACAGCCGCAACCATAGTGATCCCCCCCGCCCCCCCCCCCCCCCCCCCCCCCCCCCCAGAAAGCCAGGACTCACAGGATGTGTCTCATTAAAAGGGCACTGTGGCAGTGTATGGCAGATGGGCAGATTTACCGGACTGTGTCCCATTAGAATCTTTTTTTTGTTTTGTTTTGTTTTTGTTTTAGATGACGCCTGAATTCTGTACCTATAGTAATAAAAAAAAAAACAGCCCTGATTTCCAGGCGTCTGTTCTGTCATTGATCGAGCGCCGTCAAGACGAATGACAGAACTTTCACTTTCGCCCGTGTGGTTCGGTGTTTGCATGTGTGCGGTGCGCTCCCTGCTGCTCGTTGAGGAAGTCCCGTCGCCATGGCGACGGCGGAGCAGCGGGACACCTGCGACGCTGGGAGGGTGCGGCGCAGGTTAGCCCTGTGTGAGGGCTTTGATCTTTTTTTCGGGGAGGTGCAAGGGGCCCCTGTTATCCCTGCGCTGCTCTGGCTTAGCCCTGCCAGGAGCAGGCTATTCCCCACAGGACTGGCACAGAACAACAGCTTCAGCACAACGAGGAAACAGAGCGCTCACTGTGTGTGTGCGTGTTTGTGTGTGTGCAGGTGTGTGTGTATGTGTGGGTGTGTGTGAGTGCACTGTGTGTGTGTGTGTGTGTGTGTGTGTGTGCGTGTCCACTGTGTGTGTGTGTGAGTGAGTGTGTGTGGCTGTGTGTGTGAGAAAGAGTGTGAATGTGTGTGCGCAAATGAGTGTGCATGTGTATGTGTGTGCGCGTAAGTGTGTGTGTGTGTTGTGCACTTGAGAGACCTGCCTGCAGCACATTACAGCACACAGGTTATGCATTTCAGTGAACGCGCGACCGTCTTCTCAGAATGCAGTCTCGTGGGACCGAACTGATGCTGCAGTGTTGTGGTTGGTTTTCCCCGCATGGCTGATTTATACCACGTCTGATCATCAGCGATGTCTCACCATCCTTTAGACTTTACATTCAGTACTTTCAGATGCAACTCGGCTATTAATTCACAGTGGTGGACTGGAAATGCGCTACACGTTATTTAACTTCCTGGTTAAAAGTCTGCTGATAAGACCGGTACACCACTCTGTCTGTGTTCATTTCAGTAGCCTTGTGTTGGTTAAAGTTGTTCCATCAAATGACTCTTTTTCCCAGTGTTCCAAGTGCGGTGCTCATTTGCAAAGCCAGCACTGGGGGACAATTAATTTCATTTATCCGTGATTTGTAGGGCATGTGTGTTAGCTGGATCTGGTGATGTGACGTCTATTTCATATTTCTAACACCTTATGTATACTGAACATGCACTATAAATGTAAATATATAAAACAGCTTTAAGTACTATTGAAGGAAGTATTCATGTCGTCACTTCCTGTAAAAGCCTCTTATTAATGCTCTTATTAAACCTCCATTCACAGTAGAACAGAACAACGACTTCACTTTTGTATTTGTCTTGCTTTGCTTGAACGTTTTCTCTAAATACTAAACTGGACTGTCCTATATGAAGTAGCCCTCTGGAAACCCATGGACCAAACGCACACCTTTGCGATGTTTAAGCCATTTAAGGTTTTATTTTCTTCACAGGTGGAAGTTTCTGGAAGAAGGCCCAGATGCAGAGGCACCTCTTGGCCTCCGTCCATCCATACCGCCATTTTGACAGCGCTGGCCAGTTAACGTCTGGAAACCGCCATTTCTCCTGAACAGAAGGTGGCAGAGCTTGCTGCAGTGCGTCTTTACGACAGCGGCGTCCGTCGCGCTCTGCACCCCCAGCGCCTATCCCAGCATGCTTTAGGCGAGAGGCAGGAATACACTCTGGACCGGTTGCAAATTCGTCTTAGGTCACGCCCACCATTCACTCACACACTCATACCTACGGGCAATTTAGACTCTCCAGTTAGCCTAACGCCTCTTTGGGCTGTGTGAGGGAACCCACGCGGAGACAGGGAGGGATTTGAACCCGGGACCTTCTCGCTGTCAGGCGACAGCGTGTCCGTGTGTCACCCATGTGTCGAAAGTGAAGAACGGAGTGTGTGAATAAAACTGTTCACGTGAACAAAGTCCAATTTTGTCTGAGTTTTGTTCTGAAGCCTTACAGGCAGTAAGGAAAAATGGCTCTCATGTGGGAGAGTTAGGCTAAGTCCTGGTCGCAGTTTGGTCAGTGAGCAGGACCAGCACACCCACACACACACACACACACACACACACACACACGCACACACGCACACACACACACACACACACTCATACAGCACAGACACGTGCGCGTACAGAGAGAGCTGAGGTGAACAATCTGTCCAGGTATGCAGGTGCACAGATATTGTGCTATATTTGCATATCATTTGCATGCTATAAAAGCAAATACTAGGGAGGGTACTTTCCTCTCCTCCCTGGTTTTCTTTAAGGATGTGAGTCAGGAGTGACACACATCCACAGCTCTTCCCCAAAATATTGTTTGTTCCCCCAAACATGTGTAATACGTGGTTGTGTGGTGAGGTTCGCTGTCATGGTGGTCAGTGGGCTTGTTTGTGTGTGCCATCCACAGGAATGCTCTGACATTTCTCTGCCTGAAAACATTTGTATTTCTTTGTTCTCTTAAAAAAACGGTTGGCCAGGCACACCCAAATGCATTCTGAACATCTGAACTGATTAAATATAAAGCGACTAATGCAGTTACAGGTAATCGCAACAAAACAGGGATTTCAGTTCTACCTCGAAATGGCCTTTGCTTCGAGTAACGAATTCATCGTTCAAAACGTGGTGCACCAAAATGTTGTGTAAGTACTGAAAAAAAGGATGACTCGCTTAAGTTCGTTACGCAATGGGCGAGCACACTGTATGTTCTTTGTGGTCACATCAAATAGTTCCATAAAACTCACCGAAGAGGAAAAACCGCAGAAAATGTGCTCTTCCAAAAGAACTAAAATTTTGACCGCCTTGGTGCTCTCTCTCTCTCGCTCTCTCTCTCCCTCACTCCCTTTCTCGCTCTCTCTCTCTCTCTCTCTCTCTTTACTGCCTTGTCTTTACGTATTTCTCCTCAAAGCTACACACACCAGGAAAGTTGAAGCGAGGGCCTAATCTTCATACCCTTCATACGGTATCGACTGCATGCATAACTGAGAATGGATTGCCGTTAGAAACACACTTTTTTTTTTTTTTTTCACACTGCTGCAGATATTTGGCTGCTCTCCCTCCCCCCCTTTGTGTTTGCCGCTGCGCGCAGGTACCCCTCCAGCTCCCTGGACCTCGTTGTTCCTCTCGCCCAATCGGGCGCGGTGCCTCTGGCTCTGTAAGCAGCCTCACCCTGGCCTGGCCTGGCCTGGCCTGGCCTGTGTTCAGGGAGTTCAGCTGGGCTCCAGTAGCCAGAGGACATCCCCAGGTCTCCAGCTGGAGCCTGCCTAACCCAGCCCTCCCTTCCTTCAGCCCAGCGCTGCGAGCCCCGGGCCTCTGGCAGCCCTCCACACAGAGCACAGCGCCTGTCTTTTCTGTTCTCTGCACGGGATTCTGGGGGTTGTTTTTTTTTCATTTTATTTATTTATTTTTTGCCGTTTTCAACAGCTTCTATTGTTCGTTTTCTTCTTCTTCTTCTTCTTCTTCTTCTTGTCTCCGGGAGCATTTTGACAAAGAATTTATATAAAAAGTTATATTTAGACTCCTGGCTGCCAATTTAGAAATGGCCCCGGTCCCACGTTCGCCTCAGTGGTTGTCATTCCGCATGTCTGGAGCTTGGGGGGGGGAGGGGGGGGGGCGGGTTGGCGGGCGGTTGGGGGGGTTGGTGTTGTACTGCGGCGGAACCGAGCCCGAGCTGACGGGTATTTTTTGTTTTGTTTTCTGGTCCGTCTGAAGCTGTCACCGCCGCCGGGTCTCCTGGGAACGCGCACACACACACACACACACACACGCACACGCGCGCGCGTTCGGCTCAAAGCTCCACTTTAGCGCCGCGTCTGGAAACGTCCCCCCCAAACCCCCCCCCACCCCCCCCTTTTCCCATCGTTTTCCTGTGATGAACGCAGAAAGGCTCGGGGGGTGAGAAACAAAAAAAAAAAAAATAAACACAAACCCGGGGGCGGTCTCTCTCTCTCTCTCTTTTCTCTGACGAGACAACGTAGCACGGCGGGGAGGTCGAGCGACACGGCGGGGAGGTCGAGCGACACGGCGGCCGGCGGAACGAGACAGAGGGGGGGGGAGCGGCGCGAACAGACGCCCGCTAAATAACGCAGCGCAGCCTCCGCAGGGACGTCTGCCACCGCGTCTGGCGGGAAAAGGGCAGGGGTTTTAACGAGGGCGGCCTGTCGCCCTGCCGGCGTGGGTCTGCCGTTTCCTTTTCCGCGCGGGGCCTGAGCGCACGCGAAACCGCGCACGGCCTACGCGGGCCAGAGGCTGTCACGGGAGACAGTCGCTAGGAGGATAAATAAAATGGCTTCTCTGTCTGTCTCTCTCTCTCTCTCTCTGTCTGTCTGTCTCTCCCTAACTATCTCTCTGTCACTCTCTCTCTCTCTCTCTCTCAGTGCATGTTTTGGTTTTCTTATTGGTGCCTGGGGTTTTGTGCAGGTCATGGGGTTGTGGTTCTTTGTCTTCTCTGGAAAAAATGGCTTTTGAGGTCTTGTGAAGGTTGGTGGAATGGTGAATAAAGCAGACCGTAAAAGTCAAAACTCTCTCTCTCTGTCTCTCTCTCTCTCTCTCTCTTTCTCTCTCTCTCTCTCTTTGTGTTGTTCTTTCCATTTATCTCTGACCCCGGCGGCCTGAGCTGCATCCTGTCTAGCCGTTTATCGGCTGGGTCAGCTCTGAACGAGCGCGAGCTTCGGTTGGGGGGGGGGGGGGGATGGGGGTGCTGAGCTTCGCGCCCCGAGCGACGTTGAGTCCGCTGTGCTGTTATTCGAGTGACACAAGCTTAGGAGTCTGGTCCCACACGGGGGACTTCCATGAGTGGGCCTTACAGAATATGCTGTGTTTGTTAACAGTAAAAAAAAACAAAAACAAAATAAAGGCCTTCTTCAGGGCCTGAAATGCCCCATGACCACCCAGCCCCCGTCTCCAAGGCAGACAGCTGTTCTCTGTACCCCCCACACATGACTCACGTACGCAAATCAGTCATCACGCCATCTAGGGTGAGGGTGTTTCTTTTTTTTTTCTTTTTTGTTTTTCAAAAAAAACAAGAACGTGGGACTACTGACTACAGGCCGCGGCTGACGTTGTACCACACCAGCGCAAAATAAACACCAACTGTCCGTGTTTTGGCTGACTGTTGAAGCTGTCTTAGAGCCGCTCCCTTAGCGGTTCTTTAAGCAGCAGGACGCAGGTTTTCGCGGTTAACGTTTGCCACAGACTTTCTGTTGGGCCCACCAGGCCAACCAGCTGCTGTTTGGGTCTTCAGTGGCCTCAAAGATCAGCAGAGTTCTGTGCGGTACGTGGGATGGGACAAGCCTGAAAGAGGGGTGGGAAGGGGGGTGGGGTGGGGGGTGGGGGGGTTCAGTTACGATTTGTTACATAAACACTTTCCCAGAAACACGCGGGGGGGGGAAAACCCATGATGTTTTGCATAAACAAGTGTGAGTTTAGAGTTTTTTTGAAGAACACCTTGATCAGAACGTGGAAATGCAGATGTTATGCCTGGGCGAGCGGGTACAAAAAACATTGTGCCTCTCCCTTGTTGTTCGGAACATTCGCTGCAATAGACGCTGACGTGGGTCATCTTGACATCGGTTACCAGGGGCGTTTGTGATCACGTTTTCGTGGTGCTCACAAAAAAAAAAACCCCGCAATACAGAATTAAATAATTATGACCGTTGCCGGTAAAAAGGGGTGTTTGAAAAAACAAAAACACAAATGATAACGGTAACGAGTAGCAAAGCAGTTCATGGGTGTGTGTGTTTCCGGTATTAACAAAGGTGGTTCGGAAGCTGTTCATTGTTACGGCAGAAAAAAACACGACGTCCGTTGTTTGGGAGGAGTGAAAACAGCTGATCTGCGTGATTAATAACGCTTCCAGCAAAGGCTCGGGCCGTTTTTTCTTACTTCCAGGAAAGAGGTTGTTGTTGAAACCACAGCCTCGTATCTGACCTTAGGAGAGGCACTGCGTGGTTCCAGATTAACGCTGCAATGTGCCGTCAATTCAAGGATGCCCCCCGGCGCTATCCAAAACGAGGCCGCCCAGTGCCAACGGGGGCAAACCTCCATGCCAACCGGGTTGGGGTCGGTGCCATTTTCCATTCAGTCGGTTCGTTAAAATGAATCGAAATTCAATTAACGAACTGAAACATCTCCGCAGATTAAATTTACGAGTTTGCTTTTCAGCGCTTGGGCGGACGTGCAGAGTGGTGTTAGTTGCTCCCGATAAGGGCCGTTCGCCTGATATGTGTTTATTAATACCCGCTTAATAAATATCCATCCAGGTTTGTGTTGAAATTCTTCATTTGTTTCCCCCCCTTGAAACGTAAAATTAACGTCAAGCTCCAATTAAATGTGCGTGCTGAATGGTAACTGTGAAAATGAACTGCCACTGCTTTGAAAAGCAGTCCCCTGCATCCTTCATGTGAGTCTGTTATAAGCCAATCAATTTAAAGAGAAGGAATTAAAATATCAGCGCTCTGTGTTTTCAAATGAAGCTTCAGTTTACACGGAGCAAATCTTTCATGAATCTCCACTTGCCTTTTTTTGTTTAAATAAAGTAAATCATGCCACAATGAATAACCGGACCACGGTCAAAGTGGTTTTCTGATCACTATTATTTGAAAGTGATTTTCACAAGTTTACGCAGGTCTTGTGAGGGGCGGTTTTGGAAAGTGGGGGGGTGGGGGGGGGTTGCAAGGTAGCCAGAGGGAATGCTGGTTACGTAGTTTGGTAAGAGACCGTTTCAATTCAATTCACGAGGAATTTTACGTCTGGATGTCGGTGCTAAGCAAGACGACAATGACGTCACATTACCGGAACTTTGGCGATGTGATTACCAGAACATTTCTCTCTTCAGTTACCTTGCCATTTTCTTTTCATCCTGTCTGAGTTTGTCAACAGAATGGAGGTTATAAGGGTAGTGGTGTTGTTGTTGTTGTTCTTGGTCCTGAGGGAGGGGGAAGTCTCTGTATTTTTTGGGTCAGGGCTCTTCTCTGAATGACTGGAGACAGTTAAGGAGTGGGCACGCCATCGCTCATCGGATGGGAGGGGGTAACAGAATGACTAACGGGACGAAAGGCCTTTTTTTAACTTTTTGCTTTCTCTCTCTCTCTCTCTCTCTCTCTCTCTCTCTCTCTCTCTCTCTCTCGCTCTCGCTGCTTGTTACCGACACTGTTTTCTCATTCTGGAGTTCAGGCCAACAGCAACACGGCGAGCCCATGTCTTCGCGCCTCGCTCTGGACGCGCGCGCTACCCAGCGTCGGACCGAGGTGCTTTCGCATCCCGCCCGTGAGCGCGGTAGCCATTTTTAAACGCGCCTGTGATGGCATCTGGGCCTCTCAGAGTGGGGGGGGGGAGGGGGAGGGGGGGTGCCTGTCACTTCACCATCGCCATTCCCATCTTCGTCCCTCAGGCCGGAGCCATCGCACCAGAGCTGTCAGCGATCACCACTCACCGCGCCCCCTCAAACCCCCCCCCCCCCCATCCCCCCCACCCCACCCCACCCCAACGTCTCTTTTCGTTTGAGCTCGTGGCGTTCTGCGAGCGGGGCGTGTGTGTCCCCGCCCGTTCCCCCCTCGCTGTGGCGCTTCCCGCCCGTCTGACAGGCGAGGCTTCCTGTCGGTTCGTCAGTCCCACAGAATCGCCGTGCGCTCGGTGCTCGCGGGGTCACCGTAGCCTAGCTACGCAGCGTCCCGTCGACCACGAGCGCCCCCGACGCCCGCCGAGCTCGACGGTCCTACGCTTTCCGTTCAGTCCGTTCTCGAAAAGCGGTGGAAGGGACAGCTTTGGTATTTTATTTATTTTTTATTTTTTGAAGATTCAGACCGAGGGAATTGTCTTGGTGCCTCTTTTCTGAGTGTACACAGCAACAACTGCTTCCCTTCTGAGCGCCTTATTTTTTTTTTAGCGGAGATAACCTGTAGGTGAGGAAGATGAGGGAGCGTGGGCAGCTGCTCATGAGGCCGTCCCTGGCGTTTACCTGTCGACAGGCGCTTCGCTGTAATAAGCTGTCCTCCTCTTAGCCCCCGGCTGCCTGTTTCAGGCGCCAGTCGGCCCCCTACCCCCCCCCCCCCAACACACCCACCCACCACCCCAACCTTGCATGTGCGATGGAAAGAGACAAAGACGGGAACTGTCAAAACAAGGGGTGGGGGGGGGGGGGCAAAAAAAAGAGTTTGTTCTCAAAACAGACGCAGAGACATTTTCATATCAAAGGCCTGACAAGGTCTCGAGGGCAGGGACGATGTTGTCTCTCTCGACTGCGTGAGGTAGAAGCCTCCCGGAACGACCAAAAACCCAGCGCCGCGTTTTGGGCAAGGGGCGGAGCAAGCCGCCTTGTACCTCTTTCTCAAGGTCACCTTGCGCATTATAATCTCGCTTTTTTATTTATTTTTTGGTTTGTTTTGCATTTCTCTGCATATTTTTACATTCATCACGACAAACAACATTCCTGCAATTCCTCGAGAGACCGCATATCGCAGCTTTAAATAAGAGTTTAGAATACCGATGGTTCCTGTCATATCTAAAAATTAAATACAAATTTATCTGTGTTGTTTATTTAGCTTGTGCCATTTAGTGACCTCATATAGTACTTTTGCTCCTGAAAATTCCGTATGTTTGTTGTGAGTTCTGGCATAGAGACACAGGCTTTTGAAATGTTTTTCTTTGTATAGGAATGTGAACATTTGATAACTGTTACCCAAGAATAATGTAAAATGATCAAAGTTTGGACGAGGCTTTTTGTCTTGAATATCCTCTCTCATTAGTCAAGATGCCGGTCTTGTTTTTATTGTAATCGTGAGCTAAACTAGATTTCACTACTGTTATATCACAGCATTATTTTTTGTAATGAGTGTATTGGCATCGTGTGGTTATGCTCAACGTCCTGAATACACTCGGTATCGCATTAAAACGTTTCTAACAGCAATGCAAGCTTGACACGCACACACTTTGCGGCAATGTGAGCCATTGCTAAACTGGTGCAACAAACCATAAGCACCACTAAAACTGTCCCTACTTTTGAAAGAGCAATCACTGTAAGAAAGAACGTAAGGAGGTCTCCTGGCCTCGAGCAAAACCTTGTCCTGCTATTTTCATGCTTAACGAATGTTATTTTATTGAAATACCATGAGATCAATTAAGTGTCCATATATTAGTTGTTTGGCAAATGTGTTGTTTGAAGTTAACCAATTAAGGAAGTTCCATGAAATTACTGTGCTTGTCAACACCTCACTAGTCTGAACAGAGGAAATTTTCTGTTACATCATCTCACCTCCATCTTAAAAGATGCTATAAAATGATTTGCACACTTCACCATTTGGCCTTGCTGTCGTCATCCCTGCACTGGAAAAACTGTCTTAAGTGTTTTAGTCTCGTAATGTTTAGTCCTTAAATGTTTTTTTTTTGTTCTCTTTCTCAAGTATCAAATACTAGCTTGTTTCAAGTTTTTTTCTCGTCACGTGAAATTGTCTCCCCCCCCCCCCCCCCATTTTCTTGGGCCTCACTCGCCCTCATTGGCTCTCTGTCCTCCAATCCGGATGCTTTCTCTCCCTCCATCCGTCCGCTCGCCTGATGCGCCACCCAGCAGCTCTTTCACTCAGGCCCGGCTGGACTCTTTCCGTTGTCCAGTCACTTCTTGTCCCGAATTGAATTTCACACATCACCTTTTCGGCTTAGACGGATGGAAAAACAGCACATTTTGGGAAAGTCCCACACCGGCAGGAAGAGAGAAAGGTCATCCAGGAAATGGAGATATATTTATTTGTCTGTTTTCAGTTGCATGTCAGACCTAACACAGCTGACATAAGAGATGATATTTTTATATGGAAGCTTCGACAGTTTTGGGGATATATAAAAACATGTGTGTTTAACAGTGCGGGGAGAAGGAAGGCCTGTGAGCTCGGTGTAAAAAGCACACACTACGCAGCCCTGGAGCACTTGCTGTACTGGGCACCCCACAGAGAGGGAAATGTACATGGCAAAGTACGCCCCGCACGGGGGCCCTGTTAAAGTGTTGCAGCGGAGAATTTCGCTCACTGCAGTTTCCACAAATACTTTCAACCCAACACAACCGATTCTTGTTTTTCAGTTTCTCGTCTAGAGACGGGAGCTGTTTTTAATCGCATTCTTTTTTCTCATAGGTTAAAACCTTTCTTTTTTGCTTTTCTTCAGAGCATGCTTTGCTGATTTGTTGTGTGTATTTTTTTTGACAAAACTTTTCAGTTTTTGAGACCCTTTGTGCTTTCGTTGATACTTTCAACTGAGTGATCATATAAAGACTGGTGCACTCCAAACAGAGATGACATTTTTTACAATCCACAATTTTATTTGTAATAGCATAACTGCGTATGACTGGCACATTGTAGCTAATGAGCCTTTGCGGGTATCAATGTTTTGGTTGTTATATATATGGGCAGTTTAGCTTATTTGTTATTTGTGTCATTTGACATGGTTGTCTACTATGTTTTTTGGTTGTTGAATACATGGGTAGTTTAGCTTATTTGTGTCATTTAACACGATCGGCTGCTATGCTTGTAAGCATGGCACTTTTCCGGGATTTGAACGCGCGTGTTCAGGATGCACGTGTTCAAACCGGCACGTGTCTGCGGGACTGCGCGTGCGAACGCTCCGATCCGCCAAACCGCCAAACCGCCCCCCCCCCCCCCAAAAACACTTTCCCTGCGCCCTGCGTTCGTGTCCCGTTTAGCGCTTCCGCGTTCCCGATCAAAGACGGAACACTTCCCGCTCGAAACGCAACGTCTGCGCCGTTGTCACGAAAGGGCCTCTTGAGTAAGGTCTTTAGAAAAAGAGAGAGAGAGAGAGAGAGAGAGAGAGAGAGAGGGAGAGAGAGAGAGAGAGAGAGAGAGAGAGAGAGAGAGAGGGGAAAAAAAAGCGGGAAACCGGATCGACTTGCGTAACATTCTCACGTTCCCTTTTTTTTACCGCGGAGCGACGGGGGGGGGGGGGGGGGGGAGCGGGACGAGCCGTCAGCCAGGGCCGAGCGGCGCGCCGAGCAGCCCGACCTGTTTCGCCCGATTCGCCGCCGCTGGTGGAGCTGGTAGGACTGAACGCGGAGAGAGTGCCCTACCGCACGCACGCACGCACACGCACGCACACACACACACACACACACACACACACAGATGACGGGAACAAAAAAACTAAAAAAGGCTCTTAACAAACAAGCTGTCCTGGGTAAACGAGTTGTGTCATGTGAACTTTATGCCAGGTTTTTTTTGTTTTTTTTTCGTAACGGTTTCTCCCTCCCATAATGCAATGTCAACACAAATGTTCCTCTGGCACAATTTACAGAACAATGACATCATCAATGTCAACCGCTGCAGTTGGTTGCCCCGTTTACATTTTATTTTATTTATTAAGAGTTCATTTGATATGGACATACACTGGCAAAGATACATCGCATAACATAATCTGATACATTGTACCGTAACATTGATAGTTTACGTTCATTTCCAGTAGTTATTCTTCTGAAGCTGCACACTCTCTTTCTGTGTTTACTCGTCCAAACCTTTTCTCTCATTGTAAAGGAGGTGCTCCAGTGCAAACACGCGCGTGTGCGTACGCTCTGAGGACGCCGCACTTACCGCCAAGTAAACACAGAGGGTGTTGGGGTGCAGAGGGACCCTGCTGCACGGGTCGGACTCCCCCCGTTTTTGTTTTCGAGGGAGAGGCGGAAGTGAGCTTCGCGCCGCCGAGGGGGTCCCCGAGCTCCGGCGCCTCCCGTTGGCCTTTTCGCGGTAAGGGTCAGAGGTCGAGGAAAAGCCTCCGCTGGCGACAGCTGTCTGTGAAATTGGAGGAGGGCTTTACGGCCGGGTTTGGGCCACTTCTTTTCCCACAAGCGGAGCCCGGGCCTGCCTTCGGAACGCAGCTGCTGGAGGACCGACGAAGGCCCAGCTCCGCTTAAGATTCGAAGTACGGCCCGGGGAATTTTGGGAACTGACTCTGTTCCAGCCTGGCTTGCTGGATAGGGAGCTGTAATGGTACCCAGGGCTTCGCAAATGTTACACCTGAACAAGGCCCTACTTAAAAAAAAAAAAAGGTATTTCGCTACAGCTGCTGCAGTGGGTCTGGGTGAATGATGGCCACAGGTAATGTTTTCAGCAATAACATGCGATGTTGTGTGCTGTGCATGCCCGACTGAGCATGCCAAACTGCGCAAAGCCTTCTCTCCCCCCCCCCCCCTTTCCTACCATCAATGAATGTTTTTGACCTTGAGTTCTTGGCGTCTGCTGTCGAAACACAGAAAAGGGAGGTGTTTCACGTGCTGGAAACAGATTAACGCGCCATTCCTTCACAAAAAACCCTTTCCTCTGTGCCTTCCATTTGCGTCTGTTCAACTTTTTCCAGTTTTCCAGTATTAATTTTTTTTTGTCTGATTGTGTTTTTTAAAAATATAATTCCCTCTGGGGAAAGTGCGTAGGGGCCATCCAAATGTATGATGCGGTACACAATGTATGTTTGATTGATTTGTGTGCGGGGCAGTGACGAAAAAATAGCACTGGAAAGACTGTCATTCGGGGTGCGTTTGGGGTGTCCCTCTCTCTTGCCCGGCTGGGCGACGTGCAGAAGTGAACCGGGTTTAGATCTCTGGCCTCCCCTATACACCCCCCCCCCCCCGGGCCTCTGGGGAACGAGTGACCGAGATTCCTCAGGCCGTCTGACCGCGTCGTCTCTCCGTGAACCTCAGTCAGTCAGGCAGGCCGCACGTTCTATTCGCACTACGAGGAAGCAAAGCGTTGGGATCGGGAGCAGGCCCAGGTGCGGTGCATGTGCCGGTGGGGGTGGGGGGGGGGGGGGGGTGGGGGGGGGGGGGGGGGGGGGTGGGGGGTTTGGGGGGGGGGTCAAAGTAGCACAGCCGCAATCTGCTCTTGCGATACCACGGGACATATGTGCTCTCCGCACATGCGAGTGCGCTCAGTTCAACGATAGAGCAATCTCTCCAAGGTGTCCTTGGGCTGAACGGGTGTGTCCTGGACCATGGAAAGTGTTTGGTTCTGTGTGTGTGTGTGTGTGTGTGTCCCTTATCAATCAACCTTGAAGTGTATCTACTCCTTGTTTGCTCTGTCCAACCATAAGCCTTACCAGGGTTTTAGTAAAACCTCATCGAAAACTCCTGAAACGGCTGGAGGGTTAAGGAGTTTCCAGAATGACTCACGGCGCACTTGATATGACTCCTGTTCTGTTCTGACTTATGATCTGAAGTAAAAATAAGCAGGGGACATTGCACTTCGTATGAGCAGCAGCAAGGAGATTCGGTCCCAGACAACAAAGCAGCAATTATTATGTATGTATGAATGTAATTACGAATGTCATTCAAAATAACCAGGGCAACAGTGCACCCACTCCTACACGCACACGTACGCACACATGCACACACACACACAGATACACAGAGACGCACACACACCCACGTGCACACACATACACACACACTCACACAGACACACACATGCACAGATACACACACAAAGCATTTTATCGTTTGAACAAAATCCCTGGAATGTGTGTGCACCTAATGACCGAGCCATTTTTAATTTCGTGGAGTGACATTTTAACATAATTGTCTTTAAGAGAACCTCTAAGCTGTCTTAGTTCCCGTTCTCAATGCTTCCACTGAGGGGTGGAACCTGGACTCAGGTGACTGCAGGTGACCCCAGCTTACAGTGGGTCAGGCAAGGTGGCGCTAGCATTAGCAACTCACTCAAGAGAGCATGAAAATTCATGATATAAAATGGTAAATGGACTGCATTTATATAGCGCTTTTATCCAAAGCGCTTTACAATTGATGCCTCTCATTTGCCAGAGCAGTTAGGGGTGAGGGGTTAGGTGTCTTGCTCAAGGACGCTTCGACACGCCCAGGGCGGGGTTTGAACCGGCAACCCTCCGACTGCCAGACAATCGGTCTTACCTCCTGAGCTATGTCGCCCCATAGCATCCAAGCGGATACATGGAATGGACCTATATCGGCCCTGCACACGTGATTTTTCTTCCTGTATGAGGACGGATTGAGATTTCACTAAACGTGAACCGTACCAGAGTTCAGTTGGAATGGTTCTCAGATTACCTGGGACAGGTGAACCCTTGGTCACAGGACCTGCTTGGGTTCAGAAAAGGGCTTTCACGTTACCAAATTATGAGGCGAACCGTTCCTGGATTCGGACGAAACCACCATCGTGGAAACCACCTTCAGGAACAGAAAACGGACCCCTATGGTACCCCTTTCTCTGTCAGTATATGGTATATTGATTGAGTACTGTATGTTTACATTGCTGCATTGTACTTTAAAATCTATTAAAGCTGCTGCCACTTGTGAAATTACTTGCATAATTTGGCTGTGTATGTACAGAGATATGCAAGGACTTGTGAAGTGGAATAAGCGTTATATAGTTTAGTAACAATACAATGTGAGTTGACACAAGAATGCCCTACTAAAACCTGACACACAGTAATTTATGTTGTGTGCTGTAATTATACAGCCATTAGGGCTCAGATATAAAAGGGGGGGGGGGGGGGGGTAGCTAAAAGAAGTCTTCTTCTATTACCAGTGAAGAAGAGCAAAGCGTATGTAATTTGATAGAAACACTTCTTAATGAACCTTTTCCCACTTATCAATTATTAAGAGGGAAACTTACGCTGATCACAATTTTTACTTTGAACACGCCAAGCAAGCCAATTTGTTCCTTTTTTTTATATAAACTCGTGTAATTGATGTAATTAGCTTTCTCATGGGTTCAAATGAACTAAGCTACCCCGCTCCACATCAAAAAGAAAAGAAAAAAAAAACGAATCCCCAGCATCCTCTTGTGCCGAGCCTCTTACATGCTGCCACAAGCTGCCCCAAATTAGCATGCTAATTGGAGAATTTAATTAGCATCCGCTCCCAATGAATTGCATGGCGCCGGAGCTCCCCTTTGAGCTCCCCTCTTTCGGGCGCGGACGGCTCGCTCACGGCACCTCCTGGTCGGGTCAGAACCGGGGACCTGGCACGGGGCGCGGAACGGGCGCTGGTGGGCCTGCCAGCCGAGGGGGAAGAGGCTGCGCCTCACCGCCGAACAGCCAGGGCTGCTCCTACCCCCCCACCGCCCCACCGCCCCCCACCCTCTCTATTTACCATCTGCAAAAGAGCGAAAAATAACACAGACGTGACACCTCAGTTCTGAGCGAAAAGGGATAGAGAGAGAGAGAGAGAGAGGGAAGGGGAGACAGAGGGAGAGAGGGAGGGAGAGAGAAAGAGAGAGAGGGGGGAGTGTCAAGCTTGAAAATATAGTTTTCCTGCTGCAGTCACACCAGTATTGGTCTCGGGTATTATTCCAGTCATAATTTGTGGTAAGGGACAAATTTGGGTTATGATTATTTATCATTATGAAGGGAGAAATTGTTTTAAATTGTTACATGCCAGTGCTGGTTGGTGTTAGGAGAAAAATGGGGGGAGGGGGGTGTGGGGGGGGGGGGTCTGTGACCTGGTGTGTATGAAAGGATGAATGGGACAGCACACAGAGGTGTGAGGGAGCACAGCTCCACAATGTCCCTCCGGCGAAACCCCGGTCAGAGACGTTTAAAATTTAAATTCCCCGCTGGGCCCTTCCAGCGCGTGATGACAAACGGACGCTCGTGCCCTGGCTCCGCCCCCCTCTCCCCCGCCGGAGTGTGCCAAAGAGCCAGGAGGGGGGGGGGGGCTTAACTGGAACCCGTCCCGGTACCGAATGCCAGAAAGCGTGCCGAAATGCCCAGCGCCCTCCTCCCGCCGGGGCAGCGGGCGATGCCAAGGCACCAGAGCCAAGCTCCGGCCGCTCCGTCCAAAAACACGAGGAGGGGAAGACCCGCCCCCTTCCACAGGAGCCTCGCCGTGAGAAATCCTCCACGTCAGAGTCGCTATTCCCAAATTAACGATCTCCAGAGGCTGGCTATTCCTGGCTATGCCCAAAATGTAATTTTATAATACGTTCAGTCTCTCTTCTGTGCAAAATGCAATTATGTGCACATTAGTGACAGCCTAACTATCAGTCTCGCGTACGGTATATAATGTGAGCTAATTATCAAAGTAATGGTATTAGCGAGGATTTGTAATAATATTAACAATAATAACAATTATTATTATTTTCTTGTTAATCCTCTTTGTTTTAATTTTTCACACAGTTCCTGAGTCGTGTGGGGATTTGAGCTGTGTCAATTTTAAATAAAAAATTTCTAATAACACACACAGCAAAAACCTGGACCTCTGGGTGGAATGGACAGCGAGAAGCCGCATGGCTTCTCGCTGTCCTTCCCTTTCTGGGCATCGGTTCAGATTTATTTTACTCCAAAACCTTGAAGTCATAATTCAACCAAGATTGGCGTTCGCCTCTCCCAACATGGCACAGGCATCTCAGCACAGCTGTCAAGGAGGCATTTGGAAAAACCTGCACAAAGTAGCTTCCCCTTTCCTGTTCATTATCATTTACACATCTCATTATGCCTTATTTAAATGTATCCTCCCAATTTGCAACGCCCGATCATATCTATCCCGATTAGTCCCATGAGTGAAAAGTCCTCTGCCAAGTTGGGGAAGCACAGATTAGCTGGCGAGGTCCCCACTGAGGGGAACGCATCCAGCCCAGCTGTTGCGTTACACTCAGCAGTCCACCAGCTGGGCTGTGCACTCATAGTGACAGGGGTGCGCTGTGCACAGGGAGACTGCAGGTGCTCAGCCAACCAGAGAAGTCGATATTGAGTGATATCCCACCAACCGAAACCCTCCTTCCCTGGGTGACATTATGGCTAAACAGAAATTAAAAGCTCTAACAGAACTACATATGAGTCCAATAGGGACCATACGTATTCTGTAAGTGTTGCTTTAGCACTGAGCATTTTATTGTGTAGTTTCTGGTAACTGGGCATGAAAGTACACTAAGTGCAAATTCCAAAAATTGTTTTCACAGTTTTGACTATTTCAAAGGTGAAATGAACTCATTCAGCGTTACGGGATGCATGACACCCTGAGATGATTTTCATTCTGTTACTGATCTGTCATCAGTGATAAATCCACACCCACACTTTCTCACATAGGTATTAAAGTGACATCATTCAGTAAACACTAACTGGAGTTTCCTCAGTCTTTCGCGGGAGCTTCACTGTATGAAATGAACTCATTCATTAAAAAATTTATGTGGTCCGTTTTTTAATAGGTCAACACTGGGCCAAACAAAATTGGACCACCCAACATTTTACCATATAGGCTATTCATACTGGAAAATTCATACGTGTCTTTTAATATAGAACACAGACAATCCTTTGGATTTATGAGGAAATGTAAACCTCACTTTGTATATTATTCAACAGGAGTAAATTCTCTGAATTCAGTCCCTAACTTTTCTACTTAGAAGGGAGAAATGAGCTTCAAATATGTCCAAGACTATTGTAAAGGCTCAGTCCTGCTGACGTGCATTGAGCTGTGAACATACATTTTTATTTATTTATTATTATTTAAAAAAAATCTTAAGGACACAGTTATATTAATTCTGGAATACTGTCACATGCACACAAAAAAAAAAAAAGTAGTAAGCCCAGCTGAGGGGCCATATCTCAGCTCAGAGGACAGCTCATGTGACCGTCCGTATAAAGAAGAGGTTTCTATGGAAACCCGTGCCGGACCCCACACCTAAGCCACGTGCCTGGGCCTTTTTTTTCTGGCAGGCAGACAGCTCGGGACGGGGTCATTAACACAGCGGGCAGGGGCTGCTCATTTTTAACTACACCTCCCCCAACCCCCCGCTCCCCAGCCAGCCCCACTCCCACCCCCCACCCCCCTCTACCCGCCACAGCAAATTCCTGGAAAGAGAGAACAGGTACATTTGCCTGCTGTTTGCCTTATCTCAAATCGCTCCCCCCCCCCCCCCCCCCGCCCCCTCCCCCGAGGGTCGCATTACCGACGTTTCGCTTTCGGCGTTTTTAACTGAGTTCAACGCTAGCGAGCTCGCTAACGTTAAACTCGACCGAAACGCCGAAGGCGAAAGCGGCATAAATCACAAGCGTGAAGTACAGCTTTAACAATTAAATAAATGTTTAAAAAATTGTTACATTTCTTTGCCTTTGCAATAAATAAAAAAAAGACGTTTCTTTAATGTGTCCTTTTGGTCGCCTCCCACTTATTAACGTACCCCTGAGTCAAATGTGCTCTTTCTGTTGCTGGGCACTAATTGCGGTTTCTGTCACTGAGGTCTGTGTCCTGAGGTCTAACTGAATTCCTGGCTTACGGTCACATCGCGGTTCGAAAATTCCCGGGTACGTCGTTGCAAGCTTGCAAGCTGTAGCTGGGTAACAGCTGCAGCTAATAGTTAACTAGCATTAGTCTCTTGCGAATGGCGTACACTAGCATCTCTGTGATGCTGTGTAAAATTAATTTAATTATGCTTGTCAGTAAGCAGCTATGTTGCAAATCATGCATAGAACATAATCTTCTGGATCTTCTTCAGTCACTGCTTCTTTCAGAGTCTACAAAGCCATGCCGATTCATTGTCACAGCTTGCCCAATTCTTCAGGAAAGCCCCCCCCCCCCCCCCCCCCCCCCCAAAAAAGGAAGGTCATGCCCTTGATCAGCTTCTACATACATTCTAGATTACATCCAATATACAATCTCCCATTTCAAAAAGCCGAAGGGCTTCTTTTCCTTAAACAAAACCTTGTAATTCCATAATGTATTTTAAGGTCTCCAAAGACATCCACCCATGAAATATAGCTTTACGCTCTTTTTTTAAAATAATGACTGAATGTTTCTGCAATTTCTTTTCACTTTCCATATTTGGCATACAGTACATGTCCAAAATGTTCCAGACCTAAGATCGCATACCTATAATGTGCAGCTAATTACCAAATATATAAGTAGTGTTACATTTAATCAGATGCCTGCGCATTTGTTTAGCTTTTCATAAATTGTCTTCTCTAACTCCATTGAAAGAAAAAGAAACAGTGGGATAATAAATTAATCTGATTTAATGTTTTTAAGGGAAAAGGTTGTCCAAAATACTCATTCATTACAAGAAGTAAAACTCCTGTGTTTTGACTTGTATCTGTTTAATCTATAATTAAGCTGTTTTCACCCTCATTACTAAGAAATCTTTCACCATCCGTTTGTGCAATGACTCTGGGGATTTACTAACTACTGTGTCCTTCCCACCCACAGAAAGCAGTTGACAGCCATGAGTAATATTATTGTGAAGTCAAAGCAAGTAATAAAGATTTTACCAGGATTCCTTATCGTGTGGCTTCCTGTACATATACTCTGTTGGGGATTTTCCCCGACAGGGAGAGGAAAAAAAAAAGAAAAGTTATCCGTCGTATTAAATTCAGAAAAGTCTAGTTCAACTGGAGGGTGAGGTTGGTGAGAAGAGAGTCTTTCTGTTTCAAAATGTTGTAAAAATATAAAAGGTGTACAGGATATTTGATAAACACTGCATGGTTCCTTGGGAGTATGCCCACCCAATTCTCTTTTTAAAATCCACATAACTCTTGTCTCACTCTCAATTTAAATCAGAATAAAATTTTCTTGCATTAGAACTAGCCTGACAAGAGTACACTTATGTGACCAAAGCTTGTTCTGAAATAATAAATTACAAATGGAACAAGAGGGGGAAAAAACATTGAAAATACTTAGGAAACAGCGACTAACTAGACCTTCTTTTATTGACAAATCATTATTACTATTATTATTATTATTATTATATTTATATTAATTAATATTGATAATAATAATAATAATAATAATAATAACAATAATAATAATAATAACAATAATAATAATAATAATAATAATAGTAATAATAATAATAATAGTAATAATATTATTATTATTGCGGTGCAGTGGGGCTGTGTGTGCTGTTTGGCAGTGCCCTGTCTGGCTGACCCTCTCCTTGTTTGCTCTGGTCCAGTCGGGCTTTGCGCCCTTGTCCTTTGATGTTGGGCCGTTGTTGGTTTACCAGCGCCAGCTGTCTGCAGTCTGGCCCTCAGTAAATTCCGCTGCCCCCCCCCCCCCCCCCCCCCACCCAAAACAACTGACCGACTGACTGACCATTCCACTCCCCATCCCAAATCCCACCCACCCTCCCTCCCTCCCTCCCTCCCTCCCTCCTGTGCCTGGTGGGTGGAGACAGGCCGAGGTTAAGGTCCCACAGAGGCGTAGGGATGTGAAACGCGCAGTCATTCGCACCTTTCGTTCACACCTTCACCCTCACAATGTCACCGCCCCATCGCATCGCATCTTACCGCGTCCTTCTGCCGCCACCGACAGCGCAGACGCTGACCGCAAACCGACATCACGCATGTTTGGAACACTGCCTTTAACCCCCCCCCCCCCCCCCACCCCACCCACTCACCACTAACCCAGTCAAACCGAAACCAGCGAATGAAAAAAGCCTCGTATCAACTGCACTGAGATAAGATCTCCTTCGCCAAAAAGCAATAGATGCGACACAAAATGGATGTTGGACTTCTCTCGCGCAGAAAGCCATAGGTTCTCCTGCCCTGTGGACTGAGGAATTCTGGGACTGTTTGCCTGTTGCACAGAATACCACTCCCTGTCCATTTGAATACAACTTAATTGTACCTCAAATATTTGCCAACGTTTCAAAAATCTCTACCTTGGACCAGCATGAAAGAATTACCGAGCGTGATAATGCTATCGCTGATCTTTTCTACGTACAGGGAAAAAGCCCTTCACGTTTCTAATTCTGGCTGACCCTTCTAAGTTTGTACTCCATTTAGGAACTGCACTGAACATGGAAAAAACGCTACAGCTAGAAACAGGCGACGTTTCCCATCAGTGCTTCTGTTGAGTTAAAACTGGTGAATGAATTATAAAATAAAGGGGAGAAGGGTTTGCTTTTTCGCAGAAACATTAATTGGGGAGTATTCTGAAAACGTGGGTTTATAGGCAATTACAGAAAACAGCCAGTGGGTCTTCAGGCTTGCTGAACGGAGAGGTCTGCATTGGTGCGTGTGTTGTAATCACTGTCTGAAGACATGAAGGCAAAGTACCATTCACAGTTAGGTATTCCAGTGTGTAGAGAGTTCAGCTGAATACAAGCAGTCACCAGAAGAAGCCAATAAGAGTGAAGAGTGATAGGAAGCAGCACGCCTTGGGTCAGTTTTGATTGGTCGAAGTTCCCGGCGAGCAGCAGCATTCTGGACCAATTGCAGCGGCCTGTCGGCAGAGTCTGAGAGTCGTGACGGCACCAGACGAGAGATTGTGAGAGGGACTGAGCGGTGTCTCGGGTGAGAATGTGGCAGAATATCCTGATTAACGGAGAAACCTAGAAGACCAAGAGGCTGCCTCAGCATTTCCACAGAAGCTCAGCAGGTCATCCAGGGCTTATGAGCTGACATAGAGGCAAGAGACCGCAGTGGTTTCATTGACACATATATTTTTACAACATTAATGTGTGACCTGTGGCCTAAACCCAGGTTATCTGCAAGGTACAATTTCAGAAAAGGTTCTACTTGAAGGTGTATAGCAGTTGCATGCTGTTGATGCTCCCAGAATGAACTTTCCCCTTTTGGCTATGTTGCACAAGTGCACTACACTTTCTTTCTTTCACATTTGGTTTCAGTTCGGCACATAACTGGAGAAATGTGCGGATTTTCTTGAGTCCTGATGGATTTCATTACATCTTTTTGCACTACCTTCAGAGTCACCCAGCTTCCAAATCTTAGCAATTTGGTACATTTAAAAAACGGTTTTGCATTGAGTTTTCAGACAATCACAGTTACATTTAACTCAACTGAGTCTTTCTGTTGTTGAACTGCAAGGATTTGCAATGCCACAATCGTTGTATTAAACTTGCAATAGCGCACTTGAGCTCTATTGAGTTACAGTTAAGAATAGGCAACGACAAAACCTTTCCCAAAAGACATCTCGGTCTCAATAATTAAATAATTTATATATACTGAGTGCTGTTTCATCGTTTTTTTTTGTGGTTTACAATGCTTTGCGGTTTACAAAGCTTTGCGGTCAACCTCATATCAATCAGACGTCTAAACGTCAGTGCCCGTAGAAGGTAAAAGTTGATGGGACTGATCTATTTGTGTTCCCGTTTTCAAAACAAGGATTTTGTGTTTGAAGTCCCGCTTAACTGTTATCATGAAGCGTTTGTGTGTGGCATGACAAACCCAGAGACTGTTTTTCATGGGCTTTAGACAAAGCACTTGAAACCTTTTCTGAAGTTATTAACAAACAATGAGCAATTCCTCCCTAGTTCTGGAAGCTTTAGGACACTCAGTGAATGATTGTGTAGAATACTGACCAACGCTAAGAATGTGAAAGAACTTTACATGAGTTATTTCCTGAAATAAATGTTCATAAAAAGAGTGAGAATGCCTATAATGTAAAATTGTTTCTTTTTTTTTTTTTTGGCAATTTGTTAATATTTTCATAGATTTAGTGGAACATATAGGTATCATGGCGTGAGCATTTTAATCTGATGGGGACGTGATAATAATAGAATATTCACATTCAGACGATTTTATCTAATATGTGCAATTAGCATATACTTACATGCAGCCGATTTTATCTGATATGTGCAATTAGCATATATTCACACTCAGCTGATTTTGTCTGTGATGCGCAATTAGTATTTCTGTATGTTGTGTTCCAGAAGCACAGAGAACATGATTTTCACAGCCTGTTTTTTTTTTGGCTTCATAGGGTTAGGGAAGAGGGAAAATACATACTTGGGGAGTCTCTCTCGTCTTTGTCTTTGTGTGTGCTTCTTATGTCCCGAAGCCACATTGACTGAGAGATCAGTCAAAACCAGAGAGCGGGCTGACTGAGGTGCCTGCAGCAACTGTCTGGGGAGGGAAAGAGAGAGGGGGGAGGGAGGGAAAGAGAGCGGAATAGGGGGGGAGAGTGAAAGGGGTACGGAGAGAAAGAGAGGGAGAGAGAGGGAGGGAGGAGAAAAAGAGGGAGGGGTGGGGAGAGAGGGGTAGAGAGAGATAAAGGGGTAGGGAGAGAAAGAGAGGGCAAGGGCGGAGGGAGAGAGAAAGGGGGGGAGAGAGAGAGAGACAGAGAGAGAGCATGTTTACATGCTTTCCAGTACCCCAGTTACTGCAGCCAGTAGTCAGTTTATGCCAGTATTTACAGTGTCACATACACATGGATGTGAGTAGTGTGATTACTCCAGTAGTCACGTTTATGTGAGTCTTTCCCTAATCGGTGCAAGCTGAACTCATGCTGACAGCCATGCCTGTTTTCACCCAGGGCCTTCAACTTCTGCCTGACATGCTACACGGATTCAAAAAGCTGAAGAAATCGGAGTAAGATGTCAACGTTCACCAAAAAAAATTGAAAGATTGGGCAGTAATCCAAAGTCTATTAATCGGGTTTTTGATGAATACGCCAATTATGACTTTACGTTGATAAAGATAATCAGATAAGGACGTTTACATGACCATTTCCATAATCATAGTATTGCCTTGAGATTGGATTATTAGTGTGCATGTAAATATACCCAGGGAGAGAGAGAGAGAGAGAGAGAGTGTGAGAGATTGAGATTTAAAAACCCTTTTATTGGGACATTGTTCAACCACAGAAAATTACTGTACTTCAAAATAAAAATAATATACAAGCAACACAAAGAGAAAAACAATTAACAAACTAACCGCAGGCAGAAAAGAGAGAAATAGCTAGAGAAAAGAGAGAGAGAAGGAGAGAGAGAGTGTGAGAAAGAGAGAGAGTAATACTATTTAATAGTTAATAAATGTTGTATTACCGTTATTTATGCCGTTATTGTCATTGCTGTTTTTTTATTGCTACTGAGACCGACTGTTGTTACCACTACGCTTTGGCAACATGTATTTTGTAATATGCCATTATGCCAGTGAAGCATTTGAATTGAAAGATTGAGAGAGAGAGAGAGAGAGAGAGAGAGTGTGTGTGTGAGAGAGAGAGAGAGAGAGAGAGAGCATAAAAATGGATTAAGAGAGAAATAATGGGCAAAGATTACGTGCTTGCAGTGTCTTTATTCCAGGAGGTGAAATCAGTAAAGAAAGAAACAGGTGCTGGCAGCGGGCCTGCAAAAGTCACCTGTGTCCTACGGGGATTGCTAGTTTCCTTCAGCGCACGCTATTTCATTTTCGCCCCTTTCAGTATTTTTTTTCGTAGTCACTCATTTCGAGATTCCTTCCACTTGGTTGGCCGTGGGTCCAGGTGCGTCTCGGACGCTGGCTGTTAATTAGCCGTCGTGAGCAGCTTTTTGTTGCGCATTATCCAGCTGTCCAACCAGGGGTGTGATGACACCCTTCCTGTTGGGAATTAAAGAGGGAGGAAATCCGGGTTAGTTTCTGATCCTATACCCACCTTTCGCTGTGCGCTGCATGTCAGCACCCTAATTGGTGAGAAACACCACTGGTCTTTAGGCCTTGTGTTTGAGTTTCTTTGCTCTAGGTGACAGACCAATGTGAATTAATAGTACGAGCACTGGGAAGTCTTGCTAATGTAAGGATTTTTGTATTTAAGTATATGCCTGCGCTGGGTCTCCCGCGCCATGGTGGTTAGCAGTGCTAGCCTTGGCTATTCATTCCAAGCTTGTACTGCTAACCTAAATAATTGCCTAGTGCTGCAGGCTTCATTTGTTTTATTTAAGACACGCTCCAAAGCCCTCCTATTTACAGAATTATTTTACTTTCTGTTCAATAGAGAAGAAAAGGACTTGCAAATTATAAAGGGAAATGGAAGAAACTACAAAAATATTTTGGTATCATTTTCGGAAGACGTGTTTGCTATTGCATGTTGAAGAGACAATTGCATGTTAAAACATAAACTTCTATTATATTAAAAAATATTCCTACTTTCCTTATTTTTAGGTGGTTGGAACTGGTACTCCATCCCCTACCTGATCAGATACCATTTGGGAAAAGTGTACTGCCTCAGGTGATTTGGAGGAGAGTGTGTGCTTGTCTGAGCTCTCTTCCTACTGATGGAGGACGCTGTTGGGATGGGATGGGCTCATGAGTGCAATCAGGCATTCTAGATTTGGAGTGAAACTTACATGATTATGGTTTAAAACTGGTTTTAAAGAAAGCAAAAAAACAAAAAAATCTGTGATTCAGGTTTTGGTGTCAGCCGCACAGGTTACAGCAGTGCTTATCCCAGAAGCTGACATCTGTTTTGTTAGCCTGTGTGGCCATTAGTCTGCGTATCAGTAAAGCACAATTTCCTCATTGATAAGCAGCCATAAACAGCCCTGACTCTGAGGTGTAACAAAGTGACTCTGTGTACAGTATAACTGTGGAAATTGCTTGCCAGTTACCGCTGTTAAAAAAAAAACAAAAGCACTGTAATTTTATTTTTTATTTTGGTTTCGGTAATTAACCGGTGGAATTGCATCCGTTCGGCTTATCTTCAGCAGATAAATGCGTCAACTTAAAATATGAAGTAAGTATCTGTCAGGGTATCTATCAGGAAACGAGTCACAGAGTAAAGATGAAAGGTCACAGGTATTTACTTTGAGACCCAGAGGATGTTCAGAAGGCCCTTGCCGGTGATAAAGGGAGATGGGTTATACATTCACAGGTAAAAAAAAAAAAAAAGCTGCCTTCTAACCAGGATCTAATGACGCCAGAATCACCTGGTACACATCTGTGTCAAAGTCACTCGTGCCTCTCTCACCAACCGGACTGACATATTTAAAGAGCGTACAGAGACATGGTCAGTCTCAGTATCCCATAGCTGAGACAAACAGCTAGGCAAAGATCTTACTTGCCCCTCACAGAAATAAAAGCCACCATTTTGATTCAGGGAGAGATGTGCTTCTGTATTTGCTTCAACAAGTTCAGTTGGGCAGATTCATTCTTGTCACAGTCGACCGATGTGAGAGTTGCTTAGAACTTCATGCAGGTTTTTTGCTGCACGTCTTTCACACGGAGAAAATTCGTTGGAGAGCCAGTGATTCATTTTTTGAGCTGTCTGATGAGAACCACCTTTTGTGAATTCCCCCAGTTGCGAATGACACAAAGAGCAGTTAGCCCAAACCCAAAGGGGAATTTCAATGAGATAAAACAACTTATTGTGTCCTGTATGACTGTTCTTCATACTGTAAGTAATATGGTGACAACTGTATGAGTGTACAATGGAAAAAATAAAACAAAATGACGACTTGAAAACTCACAGTCGTTCGTCAGCTATAGTTGTAGCAAAAATGATGCAGACATAAAATGAAAATGTATTTATCAGATAAATTATAATGACAGGGTATATAGAAATATCTGAAGCACATTAATCATATATTCACAGAAAACACAATGCATGGAAAATGCAAAGATTCAGGCCTTTTTGTAAAACGAAAATGGTTTGAAAAATGTATTGTCATGTAAAATGTATGGTAATGTATTTATATATTTCATTATATTATAAATGCATCATAATGTGTCCGTGTGTGACAGCATTAGAAAAATATATTATATAATATAAATAAAATATACTAAACGTTTAAAAAGCCCCTTCTCTGAGTGTAATTCTTTTCTGTTTAGATAATAATGCAAATATATTTATCGGAAATGACATAATCAGCATTTAGCTGATGTTATCCAAAGTGACATACGGTACACTTAGTATTCCTGTGTACACTGTTAAGTACGTACTAAAATAATTTCAGTGAAGTACCTCATTGACAGGCAGAGCTCCAGCAGCCTACCTTCACTCTAAATCTCCCCCCCCCCCCCCCCCTTTTCATGACACTTGTTACATGTTGCCCCATCCCAGCACTTTTTGGTAATTTGTATTGGTCCTAATACTGTAGCTTATTCTTCTGCCTAGTTGGCTTTGCAGAGGTTAGGTCTGAATAGTGTTCACTGTGTGAACTAAACTGTGTTCTTGGCTAGAAATAGCTGTACAAAATAAGTATTGTACCTTACTGAACCTGTGTTTAGCAGTTGTCTATGACCATGAAATGCGCTTCTTGTACGTCGCTTTGGATAAAAGCGTCTGCCAAATAAATGTAATGTAATGTAGTGTACCTGGTACTCAGACCTATGACTTATAGCCTACGAGCCCACTTTCCTAACCATTCCACTACAGTGCAAGCATGTCAGGAATGCAGTTAGTCTTAGACTGGGCTGAGCACCAAGCACGGATTACACCTTTTTTTTTTTTTTTGACGTTTGAAAAAGAACAGGGTAGAGACGTTAGGCCAAAGGCCTTAGACGGTTGTAGGCTGTCTTTTCCTCGGTAGACTCCCTGCGGAGAGGAAGATCAAGAAGAGGAAGAGTCGGAACTGTAAAAAGAAATGTAAAGGAATGAAAGAGGAGGAACGGGGCCCGAGGACACTGTGCATGTAGGTGTGCAGGCCAGACAAAATGTCGGTACGATCCCCTTTGGCGTTTCGAGGAAGAAACGGGGAGAAGGCGGTAGGAGGCGGTTGATAAAGAGCAGCTGGCTGGGAAGCATGGTTCCTTTGCCGCTTTTTGAGAGAGTTCATCTGCGAGTTTATACAGCTGCATGAGAATTTCCGTAGAGATACAAATGCTTCAGTAGGGCATGAAGGAGTCCCTTAAACTAAACGGTTTGCGTGTTGTAAACATGGATTTTCTTCCAGTTATCTTTATGTCACACTACGGTTTTGTTGCTTTGTTAATGAGCATGTGAGTTTTGTCCTTTACCTGGTGTATATGTAGATATTACAATAGCACCAAAACACATTTTCCACATTCCTGAAATCAGGACTTACACCTTTTTATAATATTATAATAATTTTTTAATTTAATTTTTTAGTTGCGGCTAAACCGAATGGATGTTGGTCTATAATACACTGAATGTGATGTTGTTATTAGCAGCAGTACCATCAAGCAAAACATTGCACATGCCTGTAGAAACAAAAGCCTTTGTACAGGTGTGTCGCTGGAGAGCCTACCTGTGGGCTAACAAACCCTACCCGTCGGCTAACAAACCCTACAAAATGGCAGCGACATTGCAAGAATGTGTTTGTGTTAGTTGGGCAGCGAGTTAGCACCGGCTAACTCGAATCTACTTACATGTCTGTGTCACATGGAAAGTTTTTGTTGAAAAAAGGTCAGAATTTCACAAAAAAAAAAACCATTAAGCACACTCACCCACAAAGTGAATGGAAAAAAAAGTGAATCATGTCTATGGCAATTAGCAGAGTTAGAAAAGTTTTCTTGAGGGTATTACCGGATAACTGTTGAAGGCAGCACTCAAAACCTGAGAGCATTAGAGAATCATTCAGTCCTTCACATAAAGAGAGATTTAACACCACATAAAAATCACTTTCCTCCTCTGTTGCACTTTTGCAAGTTTTTTTTCCCCCCCTTGGTGTCAATGGAGCTAAGCTTCATCTGCCAACTCCTTATAATGGAAAGACAAGAGAGAGTTATATGAATGGTGAATCTCTTGAGTGCTCGGTCTTTTATGGGACTTTCACTAATCATCTGCTTTTAAAATGACTGTTAGAGATCAGATCCGCTGATAACTCAATAGCTTTTCTGCTCACACACACACAAAAAAATGTGCCTTTTCCGTTGGAGCGGGTCCTAATTGCACATTACTCTCAGGGCAGGAAGGCAGTTACATAAGTCACACCTTATTGACAGGATCTCAATTTTCAAATTTTCAAATTTTCAAAACTGTCTCAAAATTCTAAATTAGCTTCCATATCTGCCCAAGCTTATTTTATGCCATTTATGCCATTATTTTTGCCATTCTTGACACATGCGACGGTTCAATTGTAACTGCCTTTTTTTTCTTCTAACCGCAGTATTATATGTATCGTCAATTATTGATGCAGCATTTGCATTTTTACTCATTTCACACTCCTGCTGAAGCCCGTGTTCTGGTTTCAATTTTTGGCTGTGAAAACAACATCACTCAGCTCAGTAGTATCACTTTGACTAAGGGTTAACCAATCGGAAATTGGCGGTTTTTGGGTGATAGTGAAACGGCCATTTTTTCATGTTTAAAAAAAAAAAAAATTATGTGTAGCAATTTGAATTCAAACAAGATGAGGCAGGACCAATGACAGCCCAGCACTGAGGGAATCATGGGAGAATAAAGGAAGAAGAGAGGCACTACAAAGGGCCTCTTAATTGCCTTATAAAACATTCAGTGAATCCATGAGACAGGAATATGGATTCTCACATGATACACGCAAGACTTCAAGGTCTTCCTCTATGAAAACAAAACCTTAACCTTTAATGCTTCTGCACAGTGGGCTGTTGAACAGGTTTCACTTCTAATCCGACGCTTTAGGGTTATGATTATGGTTTTTTTTTTTTTTTGCTCTGGTCTGGTTGCTCTTTCATAATGAAGTGAGATGTTCTCGCTTATTAGACCCTGTGGGATTTCCAGCCGAAGTCTGTACTGATGATGGTCAGGACGTGATTCTCGGTCAATCACGGGTGCCTGTGACCACACTAAGCACTCATGACTATGTAATCTTAGGGTTGTAGCTAGGTAAGCTGTTTATCTTAGTTGACTTAGTTGAGTAGGCACAAGTGCAATAACTATTGCTTGTTTTATTTGCATTGACTGCTTTGCTGCTGTTTTTTGTTGTGTTAATCAGATCGACCTGCAGGGTCCAAGTTAAACTACGCAGCCGTTCCCTGCACTTGGAACTGTACTTCCCTCTAGGGTTTTCAGCACACTTGTTCCTGGTTTTGGTTATGCACTTTGTTGTACATCGCTCTGGATAAGAGCGTCTGCCAAATGCCTGTAATGTAATGTAATGTAATCATGCATTTGCCAGGCCAGGTTCAAACTGCTCTAGTATTTCAGCCCATTGTTCTCTCCTTTATGAAGTGCAAAGCCAAAAGACAACATTCTCGCAATGCTGTTGTAATGCTGTTGTAATGCCGGTCCAACATACTGTTATGATATTGTGGTAAAGACATGTGAGGGATGTGTGCTCTGTGGCCCTTGTTTATTTGTTTGCAACTCATTTCCTGAACAACTGAAGTCCTTTAGCACCTTCACACTTTGTAAATAGATAAAGAGGTTTCCGTGTCATATTCGTTTCCTGCAGTGTAAGCATCTTCTTTGGTTAACACGGATCTTCATTTTTTTTTTTTTTAAATATTAGCAGGCCGATGATCGTTGGGTTTTGATGCATGACACTGCAGAAATATGGGGCAGTATGTTATCACTATGACAGCAAAGCAAGGGCCACCAAATAGTTTCTTTGAAGGGATGTTTCCCGGGACGATTCCCAATAATTCTTGCTGGGATAGCCTCCAGTCCCCCCGAGATTCTGACCAGAAATAAATGGGTCAAAAATGGAAGGATGGATGGATCTCCATTGTGCTTGGAACAGCGGTGAACTACAAAACCTGAAGCATGACTTATATACATCAGGAGAGCTTCCCAGAAGGCAAAGACTGTCCTGCAATCTTGGCTCCAGCAAGTGTTTTTTTTTTTGCATTTTCCAGTGAATCGCATTTCTTAAAAAACATTTCACTATTGCAGCGGCACTTTCCATCTCAGTGGATTAAGTTACTCACTGTACATACCTACACTAAACTAGATTCAGTTTTCAAAATAACTACTTTGAAACTACCAAAATTGCTCTCAAAAAGAACCGATGACTAGAGAGACGAAATGGAAAATGTAGTTGCTGCCAACCTTAAAATACAAAAGGCTTATTTATATATTTGCCCTGTACTATGCAAGTAGTGTTAAATAATTTATCTAACACTATTTAAGAATGTAGCCCTTTGCAGCCTTCTCAACTCTTATATTTGAGTGCTTGAAAACAAGGTGCTTTTCTTTGGTCGCTTGGTAAGACTGTGACTGTGTCCCATTGTTGCTCTCTCCTCGGCTTTACCTGCTCTCTCTCTCTCTCTCTCTCTCTCTCTCTTTTACCCTTTTCTGGTGAAGGGCTGTGGTCCTCTAGGTGTATCAGGGATTCCCAACTTGGCAGCTACTTGTCTGGTCCCCTAAGTGCTCACTCGTAGTGTTATTTTCCTGATCTCATCTTGCTTAATAATCCTGGTGTAACTGGTCCCTGCTGCGGTGTGCACTTGCATGGCCTCTTCCTGACGTAAAACATGTCAGGCCGCTCCCTATAACGCGAGAGCATTTGACAGATTGCTCAACTACAACCAGCTCTGGCCTTGAATGTTGTTCTCCCTCTTCTTTTTTGTTTTTTTTTTTTCTGCACACAATCCAAAACAGCCCTGTTTCCTGCCTGGCCAACGTACGTACGTGCGTAAGGTGCACGTAAAAATAGCATATCCTCTGTAAGCATTGTGCATCTTTATCAGATAATCTTCAATTAAAGAGGGAGACGGGCTATCGTTTATTTAATCTCATTATGGTCTGCATCAGCCGGTGGCCAAGGGAACGGGAGCACGCCCAGGCAGCCTTCCCGGCTTGGCGCAGTGCCGCCTCGTTTCCAGTAGGCGGAACTCCCTCTGTGCCCCTAATGAGTCTCAGGACAATGCTGATCTGCCCCCCCCCCCCCCCCCAAACCACCACCTCTCTCTCTCTTTCTCTCACTCTCCCTCCATCCCCCTCTCCCTCCCACCCTCTCTCTCTCTCCCTGTCTCTCTCTCTCTCTCTTTCTCTCACTCTCCCTCCATGTCTCTGTCTCCATCTCTCTCTATTTCTCTGTCTCTCTCTCTCATTCACACACTCACTTGCTAACTCCTTCCCTCTCTCTCCCTCTCTCTCTCTCTCTCTGTCTCCATCTCTCTGTCTGACTTTTAGGAAGCCAATGTCTAATTGAGCAAATAATCCAGAGCTTCCTTGACAACACCAGGAAGCGGACAACATGGACAGTAACGCTGCATTGACACTTCTTGTGTTTCCTATTTATTTATTTATTTATTTATTTAGGAACCAGAAAAAGCACACTTGCAGAGATTAGAAGTAATGACTGCGGTGTAAATGTTTCATGGCCGGTCTATTGACTGTGTAGCCTTGATACACAGGACCCCCACTGATACCACTGACACTGTACTGTTATCCTGACCCCCACGGACACCAACAGACAGCACCTGTACTTAAAATCACTTTATCCCCTTGCACTATTGTTATTGTTTTGCACTATGTTTATGTTATGTTATGTTATGTCTGTTATGTTTTTTACTGCACTATGTTCATCTTACTCTATTTATCTTATTTTATGTTCACTGTTACGCACCACCTGACCAAAACAAATTCCTTGTATGTGTAAACCTACTTGGCAATAAACCCGATTCTGATTCTGATTCTGATTCTGATTCTGATACCACCCACTTATCTCAGTGGAAAAATGGCATTATGGCATTATTATCTGCTGCAGAGACTGCTAACATAAGAGAATGGTGCGTGTATGTCTTTAAAGGCCCACATTCTGCAAAAAAAAAAAAAAAGAAAAAGAAAGGGCAGCCACGTACAAGGTGTTGTTGAGTGCCCAAATAAATCAAGGTGAGCTCTGAACTGAAGCCCCTAACTGATTGGACAAGTAAAGGAAGGGCCAGGGTATCTAGGGTAGAACTGGACTTGGCAACCAAATTCTGTGGAATGTCCACTTGATCACTTGGCCTGGGCAAATATGTCCGACTGGCTTATGTTTGCATTGTTTAAGGTACTTAAGTCTTCCTGAACAGGGATTTCAACGGAGGAAATTACGGAAGTCCAGGTTTCGATCACTGTTTTGGTGTCACAGTTTTCAGAGCCTGATTCTTTTTTCTAATATAGACAATGGACTCTTCTCTTCTTGCACGCGCTCTATTAGTATGAGCTGTTCTGGACTGTTGGCTGTTAAAGGCAAGTGAGCGGAAAATGTTGTCTTGTGATTGGATTTGTTGTTATGGATTTCCTGTTTCTGGAGTAGGATAAAAGCCCTGGACAACACTCTAACGGCCCTGGAGTCAAAAATGAGTTCAATCTTGATTAGGGAAACTATGCAGGGAGGGAATGAGTTCAATTAAATCTGGCCCGCCATGGCTGAATCAGTGGAATACATACTGGAAGCCCCCCTGCTCTTGTGTGTAGGACAGCCTTTCACCCTTAAGACTGCTGGCTAAAGTTCATAAATTTGTGGGATTCTCCAATTCAACTCTATTAGCTCTGGTATTGTTTAATTAAAAAAAAACAAAAACTGTAAGGCTCCTTTGTGTAATGGTGAGATAAGCCCTTTGACAAGCAGTTTGGTACTTTCACATTTGAAACAGTTCAGCTTATGAATGTAATACATTTGAATACTGCTTAATTGTGTGATCCCTGGCTAAGTTTGAACCTGAGAAAGCTCCACTTGAAATGCAACACGATGAAAATATTGTCCAACCACCATACTTTTTAAGTCATACTTTCTCTCCACACAGCACAAATCTACTGTACAACTGATATCCATCCGTTATTTTAAATATTTCCAGGTTGTCGGGTTGTTCAATAATTCCTCACCTAGGGGAGAGCGGGCAGCTGGTCCAGCCTCGACACGACTGTGAAGATGAGTCTCCAACAGGCCGTTTATCCACGGACTGATGGCATGAGAAAAGGTGGCGCTGGGGAGGGCAACAGCGACGAGGACGCGCTGCCAACGCTGTGACGGGGGGGGGGAGGCATCGTTACTGAGGGCTGGGCACACATCTGGTCAATGACACAGTCGACCTTGAGGGTTTAGGTCAGAGCAGGAGTCAGAGGGGGAGCCAGATGTACCCGTCCGATGGCTCAGAATTTGTCAGAAGGAAAGCCCCTAATTTTCCAGTGAGCAGGATGTGCCTCGGTTGGCCTAGTTGCAGTGGAGTTAGAAACTTTCGTTTGACTGTCGTTGGGTTGAGGCTGACAGAAAGAGGTTCTCAGCCACACGTTGACCACTGCCTTTGTACCAGATACCTCCTCTTTTTAACAGTTGCTCCCTCCTTTGTGACATGCACGTTTTTGTTTTTTTGTTTTTTTTCCCTAGCAAGCAGAGGAACAATGAACGCAGAAAAAAAAAAATCCTTCAACATATACTGAGTTTCACACTGCTTACTGAGAAATTTTACTCTCGGGGTACACAGCATTCTCAAAGGCCAGGCATGTGCACTTCTTTGCCAGTTACATAATATGCAAGTTTCTGCAAGGTTATGGCTTTCTGAAAGAGAGAATTACACAATTTGTGTACTTCCTCTTAAGTCGCGTAGTGAAAAAGCACACCGACAGTCGCAAGCAGGTTGGCGGAAAGTGTGCTGCGGCAGCGGGGGTGGGGGGGGTGGGGGGGGGGGGGGTTAGTTGGGGTTGGATGGAGGGGCTCCGGGATGTGGTGGTGTGGGTCAGGGGATGGGGGGAGGAGGGGATTTGGGGTTTTTATCCTAGTGTGGCACTGCAAACCATTGACCCAATCACCACCAACCCACCAAGAAGTGAACTTGTGGACCAAAATTGTCTGTCACTACCTACCTGGATATTGCCACCGTTACTACTGCATACATTACTACACCTGATATTACTGATGCTAGTTTGGCCAGAGATGTTAAAGTACAGAGATCAACTATGGGACATAGAAAATCACTTTTCTCTTCTTCTAAGCCACCAGCACTGTTTCTTTGCTTATTTTTACTTACTGTTCTCTTGATCTGTGTCACAGTTAACGTGTTTGCTCTTGGCAAAACTTAGCCGGCTCTTAGAAGGTCACTTCTGTGCACTGGATCTTTCTCCCACAGCTCTGCTGGCAAGGAACAGCTACCAAGAAAACGGTGTGTTTGGCGCTCAGTTTTCATTGGATGTTGGCTGTCCCTCTCATTGGCTGAGACTCTGACTAGACTTTCTGCCACGTTCGAAACAAGCAGCTTGGAGGCACTTGCCTTAGTGATGATCTTTTCCCCAGAAACTAGTAAAAAGTGTTTTGCCAATGTATGATCTTTGAAAGTGCACACCAGATTTCAACAATAATTTTTGGTATCGTCTGAGCTAAAATAGGATTGTAAAGGAAATCATTAGACCCAGGAGGTCTTCATTAAGGCTTTGAATATCTGGCAGAAAAAAAAAATCGCAAATGCTTTAAAAAGTCGCTTGCAGACACAGTAATCATTTTGCTGTGTGTTGTGACTTTTCACATACACAATACCACAGAATCATGGCAGCAACAAAAGGAAATAGTGCGGTTATAAAAAAATAAAAAAACAGCATCTGTCAAATTTTTTTTCCAGGAAACAGAGACAAGATACAATTTAAAGCGATACAAATCCCACACTGTTTTACGAGGTTATGTACCAACATATGCCCTTTTGTCTTTATGAAGGCTCCCTTCACTTCATGAGCTTCTGTCAACAGAGACCTCTATTAGCATACGAGTGCAAGTAGCAATGGGCCTATTACTACCGGTGTGCCAAGCACCGCGACAAAGCCTGCCTGGAGTCTAGAGAAAGGGTGTGATCATTACTGCAGAAAGAAAGAATCCCAACAGGCCAATCATAACGGGGAATTCAGTCTCACCCACCAGCTCTCGATTAGTTTCGACAGCCCGATGCAGCTTTACTTCTGCATCGCACTGAGGACCCGGGCAAACCCCCCACGTTTTGCTCTTTGAAATAAATAAGTTGTGACGTTTGGTTTTTAAAGTGTGTGAGCGTTGCGCAGCACTGTGCGCGTGCGAGTGTGAGCATGACTTCTCACACCTCAGTGCAAACGGGTAAATGGGTTTACCACGACAGAAGTACAGAATGAAAGCAGGCCAGACAGACCACAGAGCGCCAGGTGAGTATTTTGTTGCTGGTGAGCGTTTATAGTTAGAACGCAGCGCCCAAAATACTGTACGGCGCGTAATGGTTTGCGAGTTAAGTGATGTAGTGTAATGCTTCGAAGCCACATGGAAATAAACATCGTGGAACAGCACACCAAAACAAGGTGGTGGGCAGTGTAGTCATTTGCTCCATTTCTGAGACAGCGTCAAAGCAGAGGACCCACAGAATCGCAACACCTGCGGAGGCGTGCCACTAAGGCCCGCTTACGCAAGGGTTACTGCTCGTATTTTTTGCATAGGCTGCGTTGTTGCTGTTCTTGTTTGTCTTCGTGTTGATCAGATTAACCTACAGGGTCCAAGTTGAACTATGCGGTTGCTCCCTGCACATGGACCGGTACTTCTCTCTAGGGGTTTCGACACACTTGTTCCCGGTTATGGTTATACACTTTGTTGTACGTCGCTCTGGATAAGAGCGTCTGCCAAATGCCTGTAATGTAATGTAATGTAATGTAATGTTACTGAGTGGGATTCCGTGTGGAATTCCCTGAGAACGGTGAGCTTACACGTTTGATGCATTTTTGATCACTTATTGCAGATTCTTAATGCGACAAGACCGCGATGGTAGAATGAGAATAAGGCCAGTCCCGGATGCTTACTGCTCTTATTGCTCCTGGGGAGAGGCCCCAGACGACAGGCTGTCCGTTTGCACTGCTCGCAGTGGGCCTGTTTGGACTCTGCTCACAGGCTGGCTGGCTGGCTGGCTTTGCAGGTGTTTCTGCCCTCTAGCAGTAGCGCATTATTATTGCATGCGCATTGGTGGGGAGCTCCTCAGCTGGGACCGCCTCCCCCTTCTAACGGCTAAAAAGAAGAAGAAGAAGAAGAAGAAGCAGGAAGATGGGAGGCTCTAATGAGCTTTACATGTGGCCTCAGTGCTGAGGTCACCCAGGAGTCAGGGGCGGGGGTGGGGAGGGCTGGGGGGGTGGGGGGAGTTGGTTGGGGGTGGGGTGGAGGTGGAGGTGGGGGGGGTCGGGATGTGGTGGTGTGGGTCAGGGGAGGGGACGGGGGACGGGGACGGGGGGGCGGGTCGGGGGTGTTTACATTTTTATTACGTGTGCGTCTGCCCCCAGATGTTTTGAGTTTTGAGCCAGAAAAAAAAAGGAAAGAAAACTGAGGGCAAAGCAGATGGATCAGGTGACAGTTGGATTCGGGGAGGCGCAGAGGACCCCGCTGACGCTGGGCTTTGATCATTCCCCCCGCTGCCCCCTTCCCTTCTCCTCCTCCTCCCTGGAATGGAGGGGCCCGTTGAGCGCATGTGAAAGTTAGCGCCTTCGTCTCCCCCGGCAACCTGCCTCTGACATTCCACACGTGTCCTCTACTGTATTCGGCCAATGGTTCTGCCGTCCCGAGCCCCTCCCTCTCCCTGCCCCCTGCCTACCTGATTGATTGGTATACAGCTGATGTCAGTCAGAGTGCTGGCCATCCTACACCACTGAAAGCGTGCTGGAAGCGACGGTGGGCACTTCCAGGAACGATGATTGTCCTCGAAAAGCTGCAAATTCCAGGCTCGTGTCAGGTGAGGCTGAAGGTCGCAGTGGAACCGTCTCCACTGAGATGCAGCTGCTGCTGTAGACTCAGTGTGTCAAAATGGCCGCTGGACCAAGCGTTGGGGTCGTGAGCGCTCGCGGTGTTTCAGATTGACTTTGACGGGCCTCATCGCCTCTCACTTTCAGTCAGCCCCTTTTCGCGGGACCACGTTTTACAAGAAAGACCACCGCAAGTTAGACAGACGGGGGGGGGGGGGGGGGGGGGGTCACACTGCATGTCTCGCAGGCCGCAAAAAAGACCCCAGCGTTTCCTGTGCACCACCTTTCTCTGCGCTGAGGTTACTGTGCAACACCAAGCTGACATTTCTAACAATTATGATTGGCTGACGGGCTGTAACGCTTTTGACACCAGAGCTATAGATAGAGCAGTCCTTTCCCTCATCTTGCACTCGGTTCGCGTCTGAGCTACAGCTAGGTGTCGGTGACTAATGCCGTAATCTATGAGCCAAAGACTGCAGGCCATGTCCTCTTTTGGGGTTAGTGTAAAAGTGATCAGGACCACACTGCTGCAGTTTCTAGAAAGCTCTGCAGTATAAGTTGGAGCAAACTGTCGCAGTTAATAGAAAGCTCTACTTTAAAAGCGATCGAGAGCGTAATGTTGTAGGTTCTAGAACGTGCTATTGTAAAAGTGATTGGGCGTGTACTGCCACAGATTCTAGAAAGCTTTGCTGTAAAAGTAATTGGGCGCGTGCGGTTGTATTTTCTAGAAAGCTCCAAAGTAAAAGTGATCCGAAATGTAATGTCACTGCTTCTAGAATGTTCTACAATAAAAGTGATTGAGAGCATACTGTTGCAGTTTCTAGAAAGCTCTACATTAAAAGTGATTGGGAGTGTACAGTTGTAGATTCTAGAAAGCTCCACTGTAAAAGTGTTCAGAAAGGTAATGTCACAGCTTCTAGAAAGTTCTACAGTAAAAGTGATTGGGAGCATACTTTTGCAGGTCCTAGCATCCCCCACAACAAGTACACAAAATCAAATGATGATTACAACTCCTCAATGATGACTGGTTTCCATTTTTTCTGAGCTCCTGCTGGTGGTGAGCATAAGGATCAAAAGAGTCACATTTCCATCAGGATGCCACATTCCCTTGGAGTGCTTTGCCTGTATGCAAAACTGCAGCCAGTACAGGAGAGTCAAAATACCAGTTTTTCTGATGAAAAGCTACAGTCTGAGCCCAACCCTGCCCAAAATTGACTTGATGACTTCAACAGTTCTCCAAGATGTAGATTAACACTCTAGGGGAAAAGTACCTAATACACTGAAAATTCCATTGTTTTCATTTTTGACCTAGATAAAAAGCGAACCTGAAGACACCTTTATTTTTTTCAAGGAAAACCCAGTTCCCCTAGAGATATTTCTCTGAACTGCAGTGTCCTCTGGAAACATTTTCGCAAAAGGAAACATTTTTGTGCATGAACTCACAAATCCAAATGCTTTAAAGTGGGACTGATGTTGAATTATTTCTCACTCATCTGTGAGCTGAAGCTAGAAGGGAAGGTTAATAAAGTAGTTACTGGTATGTGGCAGGTACACTTAAGTCTAGAAGATAAAAAGTGAGTCGCATTTATTTTACATGAATGCCTAGGTCTGATCTGTGGCCTAGTTGTTTGTTTTATAGGGAGCTTTTTTTTGAAAAGGAAGTTTGCCCAAACTGTCAATTAAATATCATTTTGGTTTTTAAAAAAAATAGTGAATCGTATGAAAATTCTGTAAAATATGCAAATGTGTGAGTCAGACATAAATGTCATATCATTACTGATAATATCTACAGTCTGTGTCTGCAGTGGCAGTTTTTTTTTAAAGAGCAAAATTCATTCATTTGGTCTCATAAAGGTAGCCAGGAGCTAAAAGGTGACAGTGCTTACCTCACTCCACGACTCCTCACTTTTATACAGAGACAATTAGGATACCTTTTCAGTGAGTCACTCTCAAAGAAGCATGATGACACATTTCAGTAATCACCGGAAGAGAGACAGCTTTCAGCAGCTCACAGATTATATGGCTTAGTAGGTCTACAGGAAGGTTTATCATTTTGGATGTGTGTGTGTGTGTATAAGAGAGAGAGAGTGTGTGTGTGTGTGTGTGTGTTTGTGGGGACGTGTGTACATGCATGAGTGTGTGCGCGTGTGTGTGCTTGTGTGCATGTGTGAGTCTGTGCGTGTGTGTGAGAGATAGAGAGAGAGAAAGAGAGAGTGTGTGTGAGAGAGAGAAAGAGTGTGTGTGTGTGCGTGCACACGTGTGTGTGTGTGTGAGAGAGAGAATGTGTGTGTGTGCGCACACGTGTGTGTATGTGAGGGTGTGTGTGCGTTTGTGTGCGTCAGCGTGAACGTTTGTAGTATGTATGTGTAAACACGTGGGTGGCAGTCAAAGAAGCTTGACCTTTGGGGGGGGGGGGGGGAAACAGAGCAGCAACTTAAACGAATGAGCTGCTCGCATTCCTGGATATCAAATCTCACCTTCCTGCGTTAGAAATGGAATATGCCTGACTCCTTTACCCGCTCGCCCACACAGGAGACTATTGTGAAATAACTGGTCTGTGCTCTGAGAATGAAAGAAACATTGTTCTTTAGCTGCTGGACAAATTTGTCTCCACTTGTCTGAAATATGTCTGAACAGATTAGGGGATACATTTTTTAATAAATCTTTTGTTCGCGCTCAATGCCAGACTGAATAAGTGATGCAGTAGTTTAGCCGCCACAAAGCCGTCACCTGGAAGCTCAGGCATATTCATTAAACTGGTGCACAAACATTAGTGTTTATTTAACATTGAAAGGGAACTCAATCGACTGCTTACGTTTGCAGGTTTGATTTAATATAAATGTTTTGGTCATTTTCCTTGGCACTACAATGTTTTGAGAGAGGGCTATAATAAACGCTTAAAAGCACTTGGTATAATTTTAAGGCCAGCGGAAATCACTGGTGATGTGATTGCTTTTGTGCTGTACTGAGTGCAATGTTGTGGCAGAATAATAGGCTGTTTTGTACACTGCCCGAGAAAGACAACACTGTCAGGGAGAGATACAACGTAGTTGGCAGGAATATTCATGCATGTTCCACAGGATTTATTTGCGATAACCTGATTACTACATATACAATAAGAACTGGTGAAAAAGGTTAAAGACCATTAAGTAGAATAGTCTGGCCATATTAACAAAGAGTGTGTGTGTGTGTGTGTGTGTGTGTGTGCATGCATGTGTGTCTGTTCGTGTGTGTGTGTGTGTATACATGTGTGTGTATTCATGTGTGTGTTTGTGTGTGTGTGTGAGCATGTGTGTGTTTATGTGTGTGTTTGTGTGTGTAAGTGAGCATATGTGTGTGTGTGTTTATGTGTGTGTGTGTGTGTGTGTTTATGTGCGTGTTTGTATTTGTGTGTGTGTGAGCGTGTCTTTATGTGTGTGTGTGTGTGTGTGTGTGTGGGTGTGTGTGTGTGTGTGTGCGTGTGCGTGCGTGCATGTGTGTGTGTGTGTTCGTGTGTGTGTGTGTGTGAGTGTGTGTGTGTGTGTGTGTGTGTGTGTGTGTGGGTGTGTGTGTGTGTGTGTGTCTTTATGTGTGTGTGTGTGTGTGTGTGTGTGTTTATGTGCGTGTTTGTATTTGTGTGTGTGTGTGAGCGTGTGTCTTTATGTGTGCGTGTGGGTGTGTGTGTGTGTGTGTGCGTGCGTGTGTGTGTGTGCGTGTGTCTCTAAGCCCTGACTCCAGGCTGTTTTCTCTGTGATGGAGTTGGTGCGGAGACGGTTTACCGGAGGAATAACACTCGTGCCTCTTCATCCATTACCGAATCGATCGGGTGATTAGGCCGCCGGCGGGCCGGGGGGGGGGGGGGGGGCAAGGGCGCTCCCGGCTCGTAACTCAGGCCGGCCCGCGCCGGAATTTCATCTCCTGGCTGTCACATCGCTCCCAGACACGAAAAAAAAAGTCTCTTAAAGTTAAAACACATCAAGGTCCGTGTGTCCCATTCTCTCTCAGAGAGGTCGTTGTGCCAGTGTGCAATCTACCGGCTCGTCAGAGAAGTCCAGGCCAATTCCAGCGCTATGCTCTTTTTTTTTTCTTTTTTTTTTTGAGACTCTTGTAGCTTTCAAATGCATTTCCAGCTTCGCCGCAAAAGGTGTCTGTAAAAAAGAAAGAAAAGAAAAAAGATTCCCGTCTGATTGACCTTTTATTTCTCTAGCATACGTGCGGTTTAAAAACTATCCGTGCGAAACAGATGAATCTTCCTTTTCCTACTTTTGTCAAGCCATGAACACAGCCGTGCATATTTAATTCGGACCCATGAAGGCCACCGTAACGTACGCAGGGCCAAAAGGCAAGATGAGTTGTTGTCGTCCTTGATTTGTTGATTTTGTTCCACCAATCGGACGAGGGCCTCACATAGAAGGCGTTCCTCGCACGGTGTGTTTACCACGGTACAAGGCCCCAAATCAAGGGCACATTCCTCTCAGCGTGTGACCGAACTGAACTGAGCGCGCCTCTGTGTTTGTCTGTGATGTCATGTGTGATGTCACGTGCTGCCTATGCTGTGTCTTCCATATGGCCCCATGCGCTATAGCTCGTAAGCCGTTGTTCTAGAAAGAACAAGAAACATAACATAATGACGAGAACAGGCCATTCAGCCCAACAATCCTTTGTCATTTTCCTGACTAAATTAGCCCTGTGATTACCTACAGACTAGATAATAACTGTCACTTTTCAGTGCTTTGTTGTTTGCTCCAGTTCAAATTTTTTATTTTTTTTTTCTTAAAGAGTATGGCAGACAGTTGGGTAGAACCTGGGCCTTTTTTTTTTTTTTTACCAGCAATAATCTGGCCAATCACGGACATGATTTGTGCAGTAGTTTCCCCATCGCCACCATTTAGCCAAACTTTACCTGCTGACACTGGGCCAGTTGGCAGGAGAGGCGATCCCTCTCTAAGCCTGGCTGCTCCTGAGGTTTCCTCACCACTGGGAGTTTTGTTTCTCCCTCCAGAGAGTTTTTTTTTCCCCCATAAAGCACCTTTGTGAGTGCGTAATAATATATAAAGCAAACCTTATTCGATTTACTGCTCTCTATTTTATCAGCTGTGTGCAATTACAAAGTAAACTTTTTGTCTCCTCTCTTTACAAAAGCCTAAGGTTCACATGAACATAAAAAACGAACAGACATCTTGGTTGATTTTCAGCTATGTGCCTCAGCGATTTATCTCCCGTGAATTCGAGAGAGACACAGACTAACGACTCAATTAACGGGCGAACATTTCTCCAATCCGCAGAAGATTTCTGAACGCTTGACTGTTCTTCCCTCTCCGAGCAGACGCGTGAGGAAGTGATTTATAAAAAAAAAAAATTTTCTTTTTCTTTTTTTGATGAGGTGGCAGTTAGGAGTCATAAAGGGTCCTGGTGTTTCCCCGTGAGGTTTGTCACCTGGCCCCTGCGGTACCACTGGAGATGACTCCATTAACCCCAGAGACCCTGTCATGGGGGGCAGTCCCCCCCCCCTGCCAGTGGATACTCGAGGTAAGAGGCGGGGGATAAGAGTGTTATGGAGTGCACTCTTCATAACGCCGATCAGCGAGCAGGGCAGAGGTCACGCCGTCCCACGATGCATTACTCTTGACCGTGCGAAGCGTGGGAGGCTTCATCGAGCTTGCAGCTCAGCGCTCGAGAACGCGTTCCCTCCAATGCCTCTCTGTGCAGCAGGGCCCCGTCACAACCCCCCCTTCGACCCCCCCCCCCCAACCCCCCGACCCCACCACCACTCATCCCCTCGCAACAATAACCCCAAACTCCGATTTCTGTCAGTTTCCATGGCAACCGCCACAAACGCAGACGTGAGGAAAGGGGAGAGATGACCTAGGGGGGGTGTGCGGCGATTGCGGGACGCGGCGTGCGAGGGGGAACGTTTTTCGGGGCGCGTGGCGCATCGCCGTCATCGCGGGCCGGCCTGGGAACACGGGGCGCCCTCCCTATATCAGCTCTCCCTGGGAAACAGAGCAGACGCATACAGAGGAATGTAAATTCGGGTTTATCTGATGGGAACGCAGTGCGGCCCCAGAAGCACTTTGGATCACGGTGGGGGGGGCACTGCAGGCGGACGGACGACGGACGGGGGGGAGAGTCGCCCCAGCTGCTCTGATGCAGATTTATTATTTTTTTTTAAAACAGTTCTAGCACGAGTTTCGCCCAGATTTAAACTCAACCTCCTCTTCACTGTCCTTACAGCAGGACAGGTCTCATGCCAGCCAAACTAGTTTAAACACATACAGTATATATACCCACAAAAACAACAGGCAGATAAACTCAGCAACAATAAAAATATTTTTTTTAAAGATTATCACAAAGCACGATATGTGGATTATTATCTGGTTTAATATGCATTGTGACTGCCTAGACATTGAATGAACACAGAAGTAGCAATACTGGTTTAATATGTAGCATGTATCTGCATACAATTTCACAAACTCAAAGAACATCAAGCGTTCAAATAAAATAATGGTTTACTGAGCTAATTAAAGCCAGTAACTAACAATACATATTTAAGGTGGTGGTTAACTGGTGGCGTGTGTCTTTGTATTTAAAGCCTATTTACTTAAAATACAATTCTGATTGAAATTAATCAAATTGACAATATCTAAAATTTCAGTCAAGCAGAAGATACCATCTTCTACCAGATATGTAAACTGATATTTCATGGATCTAAACTTCATTCAACATCTTATAATGTGTCACAGATTGACACCAAATATGGGTATTATGGGAACTGTAGTTTCCCCCACCCCCACTAGAACTTGATGGACATCTCAGAACCCTGTGACAGAAAACAGACCATGTAAAGCTAATGCAGCAGTGGCTGAGGTCACGTCTGTCTGTGTCCAAAATGCTACTGACAGGGAGGGCACAGGTGCTTTCACAAGGTGTCACCGCCTCCTCGTTGAGATAAACTCCCAGGAGAGACGGGCGTGTGCCGAACTTACTGACGCACTGACACACGCCACACGCACGCTCACGGTCACGGAGGCCAGGAAAGGCTGGTCCTGCGTGATTGGCTCCGCTGGCTCTGGGGGTACGGGGGGGGGGGGGCGGGGGCTGTCGGCGTAGCCGGGCCGTCCCAGGCCTGTCCGTGGACCCGTCGCGCTCGCTCATCGTTCCACTGAAGCCTCGCCATCATCGTCCCCGCCCCCTGGGCGGCGTCTCTGCAGCTCCGCGCGCGGTAAAGCAGAATAGGGGGAAGGCAGCTTCCCCAGGCAGAGAAAAGCAAGAAGCCGGCTGTTGCACGAGGGCTTGCAATTTGCTGCTTGTGGGCGGCCACCACCCCCGCCCCCGAAAAAAAAAAAAACGTGACGCAAGGCGAGAATACCTAGAACGACGAAGGGCAGGAAGAAGAACCCGCAACCCCCGTACGGCGGCCCGGGGGAACCACCCACGACGGGGCGATGAGCCCGTTCGCTCCACGGGGCGCACGCCACGCCCCACAGGCGGAACGGATCTCTGACCGCATTCACGAGCCTGCTGACCCCCAAATCTGCCCTCCCCCTCCCCCTCCCCCTCCGCTTCTCGGTTTGATTCGAGGAAAAACTCCTCCCCCTCCTTGTTTCCCTCAGAGCGCGTTTCTCGCCAACCGCGCTGCGTGGGAACGGGCGCGGCTGCGGCGGCGGCGGTGGCGGCTTTTCTCGTCACGTACACCGTGGCCCGCGCGCCAGATGACTGCGCGCTTGTTGCGGTTTCGTTCGGGGCGGGGGCTGGAGTAAACGCGGCCACTTCTGAGAGCGCCGGCGACTCGAGCGCCGCGGCGGCGGCGCACCGGCCAATGGGAGCGCTGCCTCTCCGTTCCGTGAATGGACCCCGTGGCGCGAGCGCGTGCGAAAGGGGGCGCGCGGCCTCTGGCGTCCCGAAAGGGCCCTCTGGGTAGCGGCGATGCGCGCGGGGGGGCACGCATCCCATTACGCTCCACCCCTGAAGTAGCTCCTCCTCTGGAAACCGAATCTGGGACGGTCCCCCCCCCCCCCAGGGACGATCATCTGGGATCTGGGATGGGTACTTCTGAGCCTTTTCATGCCCCCCGAATGGAGATTTAGTCTCGTCGTGTGATTTAGTCTCATCCTCCCCTCAGGAGAAACTTCCAGAAAAAAAAAACATTTCTGTAGACATATATTTGTGAGCTTAATTCCTCCCCTTTGTGTCTGGAATCTGCATTTATTTATTTATTTATCACGCCAGCCCAGTGCTTGTGCAGTGGTTTTAAAGGAAGTGCAGGCTCTGTGAACATCATTCTGTCCTACATCTCTATGAAATTAAAGATTGTGCAGTGTTGTAAGTCTTCTGAAATAGGAACTTGAAATGCATATGATTCCTATTATTAAATCTTGCTTTTGATCTTCCCTCTACCTGAAGAAATTTGGGCACATCCTAAATATGATCCCCAAAGTCTGGCTCTGACACGAGAATGGGCTGCAGCTGAGAGAAAAGGGTGACGTGGGGTGGGGGGGGGGGGGGGGGGGGTTGTGTGTTTTTTTTTTTTTTTTGGATTGCCAGGTTCCTACACCTTCCCACATTTGCGGGAGGGGTCTTGACATACTATCAGATGCGCCCGCTCAAGCCGTAGTTTGAGAGGAAGTACCCCTCCCCCCCCCCCCCCCGCACCCCCCACATCGTCGGCCACGTACGGGCCTGCCCCGTCTGTGAGCGTGGGTCTGGGGCTGGCTCCCTGCCAGGGCCCTGTTTCCCGGCTGCATGTGACGCCTGCAGCAGGACGTCCTGCCTCCCGTGTGTAAATGTGTGTTTCTGCACAGCCCCCAGCCCGTATCCTTCTACATACTGGTTTTTTTTTTTTTGCCGCAACACACCCTGAACCCGGCGGTCGATGAAAGAGCAGCAGGCGCATCGCCTGACAGTTTCCCGCCATTTCTCCTGCTCGCACACGTGGTCACATTAGCGCCCTCGCACGCACACACAGACACACACACACACACACACACTGTTTCCACACACACACACGTGCATACACACACACACAAACACAAACACACACACACACGCCCACGCATGCACACACAGACACTCATACACACACACTAACACACACACACGCACTCCTTCCAACCGCACACACGCGCATACATACACACACACACACACACACTCCTTCCACACGCCCATGCACGCACACACACACACACACACACACACACACACTAACACATGCATGTACACACATGCCCAGGCAGACCGCCATCCTCACATGCATATTTTTCTTTGGGGAAGACCTCACAGATACAATAAAATGAATGGTTCAGATGCAGTAGAACCTCCTGAGGTACTAATGCTTGGGAATAGGGGCCATTTCGAAAGTGAAGTGAAAACATACCACACGTATCTTTAAGAATTGGGGTCCTTTATTGTAATGATTCACTGACATTATGGCAGCCTTGTTTATTTTTAAATTGCTTTTCCCCCTTATTTCTCCATTTTGAAAGTGCAGTTGTACTTGTCAGCGCTCACTGAAGCTCCATTAACCAATTCAGGAGAGCGCATCCAATCATGTGCTCCCCTACAAAGGACATAATGTGAGCCGCTATGTCTTATCATCCTGCCGTGTGCAAGTCTGGCTCACGCACAGACAGTCATAGGAAAGACATCTCTACGTGTAAAGAGGTGTCCCTGGTGCATCATGGAACAATGTCACCTATGCTGACTGAAGCCCTCCCACCTCTAGGTGGCGCTACAGCCAATTGCAGTTCACCCTGTGGGGCTGCAGGCCACTGTTGGCACTTGCACAGTCAACTCCAGACCGTGGGTTTCATCCTTGACAGGATACGTTACCCAGCTACCCTGCCTTATTTTTAAACCTTACTTTCAATGTATTCTCATAGCCATAGTCCTTTCTCTTATGTTAATAAGCAATAGTCAAGTCAGCCCTGTTTTGGATTTCAATCAGTTATTATTTTTAGATTTGAACTTTCTGAATGATGCATTTGTTGTGACCTGGTGTCTTTATCTTATGAAAACTATCTGGTCTTGTTCTCATTTTAACTCAGATTTAGATCTCAGTGGTTTGCTTGTACAATGAAACAATGGCCCAGGTGTCTCAACTAAAGCTAGTGTGTTCATGAAAATGTATCATTTTGGGAACTGACAAGTCCAAGGAGCGGGGAGTATATTTCTCTATGATGCTATGATATGGACAAGCGTTTTGTGTACTGTTATCAGACCCAATTTTGATCTGTCATTCAGTTTCAGTATCCTCTTGCTCAAAACAAAGTTAAAGGAGTTTTTTTTTTATTTTTTAGATTAGCTTAAAAATAATTCCCAATGGTGAGAAAATTTTAAATGTATCTAAAACTGTCAACTGTGCAACCTTATAGTCTTGTGATGTTCTTGACAAAATACACTCTAGAATTAAACACTACTTGTTTTCCTGAATAAATTCCAAATAGGCCTTTTTTTTTACATCAGTTCCTTTTTGTTACTGTTGCTATGTTAAAATCATACATTCTATATCACACGCCAAATTTCACAAGTGCCCTTTTTTCACTCAGAGTCAGAACCCCATATGCCAGCTTCACATTACACCCACCAGACTGAGGAGACTATGGTCAAAAAAGGGGTAAAAATGCTGCAGACCCCTGTCAGACGAAACCAACCCCGTCGTGTGGTGTCACAGGAGAAGCCGCAAGGTGATGAAAGGAAGGGGGGGGGAGGGACGGCATCGTTAAAATTCCTCCGTAATCTCGAGCGGGGGCGATCAGATACGCCGGTTGAATATTATTTCCTGTTTTGACGTTTTTACGACCGCGCTGGCCTCTCAAAAACAAACGGGCGCGGGAAGGGCCGACCGGCTCGGGGAGGCGGGCCCCGCCGGAGACGAAGTTCGGGGGCGGGCTTTGAAACGCGCGCACCCCGCACCGTGCGGCTCAGCTGGTCGTTACCGGCGGGCTGAAGAAACTCTCCTGAGCTCCGGAGTCTTCTCCTCGATCGAAGCGTTCCTTGCGGCCCCGCCCAAAGGGGGAAAAAAACCGAGAGAACACCAGAATAAAAAAATAAAATAAAATAAAATAAAATAAAAACACCGGGGGGCTCTGCTCGATAGAAAAGCAGTGGTGTAATTGAGGCTTTATTTGCACGCCGCTGTCTCTGTGAGGGGCGCGTACACAGTGCACAGGTAGAGGAACGTCTATTCTCGCTAGGCTCTCTGTCACGTTACATTTTGGCAGTTAGCGGACGCGTTTATCCAGAACGATATATGCAGATTTTTTTTTTTTTTTCTATTTACATACTGTGCAATATAAACACATTTAGATATTTACCGAAGCAATTCGGGCTAAGCACTTTGCTCAAGGGCACGATGGCAGGAGTCCAGCTGGAAATTAAACCCACAACCTTTAAGCCTTTAAGGTGTGAGGTGTGATTAGAGTGTTCTTATCTGAACATTCTAACGCTGATGTAACAATCACTCCTGGCGATTGAAAGCAAAGGATTTCTTCTAGAACACTGACTTTGAAAAAAAAAAAAAAAGCCCTATATCAACCCCAACCCACATCACCACTGCTGAAATAAAATGGGCAATTCTTCAACGATTCCTGAAACTCGATGTAGCCAAGAAAGTACTCGGCCAAAATACGACTCTGCTTGGACCGCTCTAGGGTGTGTATTTGTGAGAGACGAAGCTGAGCAGAAAGAATCAGGGGCTGAATCTCTGCCATCAATAATGATGTGCTCACAAATTCCATCCTTAAATTGAGTAAATTGTCTGAAAAACATGATGATGACCAAAATGAATGACATTAGCTTAGTCCACATAGGTGATGAACCTTCAGTCTCAGCACTGTTGCTGACGAATACAATGTGGGAAAATCAACAGTGTTTCATACAAGAAAGGAAAAGAACAAAATCAAAAAACAGTTTGCAAAATAGGTCAAAGAAATCAGGTCACTTGAAAATGAAAATGAATCATTTGGAAAGCAGATAGATGAGAAAATAATGATTTAATTCTGGTGTTATTATTGTTTAAATTATGACTTTAGCTACAGAAAAATGGCAATGATTTAATGCTGCAATTAAAATAATTATTTAAATTAATAAAAATGTGTAATTTTGGACGTCAGTTTGTTTATGTGGATCTATAAATCTTAAGAAGAAAATACCTTAACGTTACACATTACATTATAGTATATTTAGCAGACGCTCTTATCCAGAGCGACTTGCACAGCTTTTTCATAGAATTTACACTGCATCCATTTATACAGCTGGATATATACTGAAGCAATGCGGGTTAAGTACCTTGCTCAAGAGTACAACGGCTAGTGTCCTAGCGGGGACTCGAACCCACAACCTATAGGTTAAAAGACCAACTCCTTACCCATTATACTTCACTGCCACCCAGGTTACAGATGTGGCCCCAGTGTTTCCACAGCGAGCGGCACAGTTGAGCAGAGATACAGTATTTACCGTGACCCCTGGCCCTCACGTGTCCCTCTTCAAAGAGACCTGCGTACTGTTTGCTTTGGGAGTCGGGTGGGTTTAACACAGCAGGCAGTGCGCGACCTTTGACCTCAGCGGGGGGACAGTCTGCTACATCTGCTGGTTCGTTTATGACGCAAGTCATTCCAAGAAATCCTGTCAAAAGTCTCAACTGCTTGGAAATGAACTCCAAGTCTGGGCTGGCTTTCAACTTTATTGTTTTTTTTTTCTCCCCTTTTCCTTCTTTTTTTTTTTTTTACAGTGCATTGCATCAGATGGACAGCGATGACAAGCCTGCTCTCTTTCACTCTCACTCTCTCTCTCTCTCTCCCTCGGTCTTTCGCTCTCTGTCAATGGACTTTTACACCTGCACTTGAAACAATAACATGGGAGAGTTTAGAAAGGATGGCGGGGATGCATTTTTTTGTGCTTACAAATTTCATTTCAATTCGTGGCATGAATATTTCCCAGACATATCGGGACAGACACATGCGTGTGGGCAGAACTAGGACCAATTTGCAATAACGAGGCCAAGAACACGTAGTAAACAAATCTGTCATGACTGCAAGCTAAGAAGCTATGCTTCACAAGCTGCAATTCTATCAGCTTGAATTTATGTGACTTTATAAATGTCAATTCTCAACAGTGTCTAACGGAAAGCAGGACTCCATACACTGTCACCCAGCATACCAAGATTACCACACAGTAGCTCACAGCACCTGTATAGTTGATCCACAGTATAGTACAGTAGTTTGCCTCTCTTTCACATGACAAGAGAAAAGTGGCTCATGTTCCATGCTCATTCACGGAGGTTTAAAGTGGTCCTCTGTCTCCGTTAATGTCTTTGTCTTGTTCTCTGTAAAGCTTGTGCATCCAAGAAGACTCACACATGGAATATGGGAATGGGGAATCTAGTGGTCAGGTTATGAGAGTAATCTAACCTAAAAGGCTGTGCTCGGAGTTGATCCTTTAGTTGCGATTTCTTGCTATGTCGTGGGGGTTTCTGTTTCTGTGTACTCTCATTTGTGAATGAGCACAGGACCAAAGATGTTCATAAGAGTTATATGATAGATTATTGGATTGTTGGTGTGGTACAGACTCCGTGAGGTTGTCTATCTTAGTTCAATAAAGACCTTTTTTTACCCGTGCTCTTCACCGGCTCCCAGATTGCAGTCAACCAACCATCCCCCCCCCCCCCCCCTTCCACCCCCCCACCCCCCCCCAAATCTCTCTGATTTGTACCATACGGATTCCCCTCCCTACCCAATATAGTTCTGAGGATTATAGTTTTAGGTCCCAGAGCCATGACCTCTTAACCTTCCATATTCATTACTTTACATTCTGCATCATAATTCGTTTCTGTCTGCATATGTCTCTGTCATATTCAGATTGCAAAATTGAAAAAAAAAAAATGCTGTCGGCACTTGAATGAACGCAATTTATTGTTTGTCAAGCATATTGGTACAGCTGAGCTGCACTGGGATGGTTGAGCTTCTTGACTGAATATCTTCTGGATCAGCCGGATCAGTTGATTAAATGTAAAGTATTCCACATAGAATTACGCTTCGACTCTCGCTGTTAAAGAAAAAAAAAAAAACATTTTATTATCCTGGAGTAAAAAAAAAAAAGAATTATAATAATTAAGCAAAACTAGTTTCGGTTGCTGCGTAGTATAAATCTGACTTTTTGTCACCATGTAAATCACAGCTGTAAGACATTAAGTGCGTCTAAAACCGATTGTGCTGTTGCTCTGCGTCTTTCTCTGGCCGGCTTGATCGTTTTACGCTCAACCCCGTTCTGGGTTTTCCAGCGTCCCGGCGCAGGTGTCGCTAGTCTGGAATGACAGGACTGCAGCTCCTTCTCCTTTTCGCACAAAAGGGTTAAAGGGGGGGGGGGGGGTCAGGGCGGTGGTGGGTCTCAGTGACCTGCTGGCTCACTACGGACAGTGTCCTCAGCAGCATGGAATTCTGGGCCAGATTCTATCAAACGCACCTAGACCGTTTAAGGACATGTGCTATTAAAACGCACGTAGACTGTTTAAAGACATGTGCAATTCAAATGCACTTAGACTGTTTAAGGACATGTGCAATTCAAACGCACATAGACTGTTTAAGGACATGTGGTATTCAGACGCACTTAGATCATTTAAGGACATGCGCAATTTAAATGCACTTAGATCATTTAAGGACATGCGCAATTTAAATGCACTTAGACTGTTTAAGGGCATGTGGAATTCAAAAGCACCTAGACTGAAAAAGGGCATGTGCAATTGAAACCCTCAATTCAATTTAGCCAGCCCTATAATCTCAATAAAGTTGACATTGCCGATGAACAAAAGCAAGAGGTGCCTACTAGTGAAAATGAGTTTTCACTGAATGATTGACACTCCTGGTCGTGATTTATTGTTCGCACCACTTCTAAAATATTCAGCCTTTCATGCCAACAGCTCTTTTTGGGTCAACATTTTTGATAGGTTGATTGTGTATTTTTAAAAGAAGTTTTTTTAAAAGACATTTTGTTAACAACAGACCTGTATCTGGATCCATACAAGTGAGGTTGTTGATTTGGAGATTCACAAAATGCCATATAGATGGTTTCATACATGTTTTTTTATGATTGCAATAGTTGCCTTCTTTTTTAAACCAATGTTTAATCTTTATTTAGCTTAAACTACACAATCTTACAGTTTTTGAGGGTTTTTTTGCAACAAAATAAATTTGGCAGGAAAAAAGCTTGAGGGTGTCCTATTGTTGCAGTATTATATAAAAACTAATTTAAAATCATATATCAGCACTCTAGTAACTGCCAGTCCAAAGACATTGATTTACAGCTTTGTTTGTTTAAATGCAATATAGAAACAAGGTGAGCGGCTTTTAAAAAACTTTTATGAGCATGTTGCACCACAAGGTGTGAATCATACAAAAAAAATGTACGACTTCCATCCTTGCCTGTTCCTGATTTTTCAGTTTTAAAGAGCTTTAAGTGTGCATGTGCACATGCGTGTGCGCGCGCGTTTGTGTGTGTGTGTTTGTGTGTCCTGTACACACAATAGCACAAAATTACCATGGTGACAAATGCATACCAGCATTAATGCACGGAAGGGCTCGTCTCAGCTGACGTACAGTTAATTACATACATCAGCTTGCAGTCTGGAAACGGCCGACGTTAAATTAATATATGCACATTCAGATCAACAATATGATTAAATGTGATGGCGGTACGCTGCCGGCAGATGTTCTCCTGTGATGAGCCTGTGGATTAAGAGGAGGACAGGCTCGGGCCAGAGGTGCGCCATTAACTAATGTAGAACAATCACAGGCTGACAACGGCAATGGCGTTCAATTCAGGGAAAAAAAAAAAAAAACAACTGACAAGGAGCCAGGGAAAAAAAAAAAAGCATCCATTGTTGATCACACGGTCCATTATCAGAGCTGTTATGCCCCCCCTACCCTCCCCTTTCTCCCTCCCTTTTAAGTGAACACATTTTTCAGTTGAGGATCACACACCGCCGCAATACTTCCTTCGCTGTATTCGTTGAACTCGGGCATAAAAGAAGCGCAAAAAACACCCTAACCCTTAAAATCACACAAAAAAACTACCAGCCGGAAATGGTCGTGCGGTTCGTGTACGTTCTCACCCCAAACTCTGGCCTCAGCTTTTTACCCTCACTCGCTGCCTCTGCCCCTAACCCTAACCCTAACCCTAACCCTAACCACAGATCAGCTTCACATAATCACTCAATATACGCAAGTAACAGCATGGAAACGTGACGCTCACTTGCAGTTAGATTACATATATGTAATTACATTGTAATAACATGGTTATGTCAGGTCCTAATTTAAGGGATTATCAAAAATATCTTCTGTTCTATAAAAACACAGGCAGGCATACTAGCCTGCGAGAGTAAGCGCCATTCTCTGAGCCCTACATTTTTATAGTCTAGGCGCCATTGTCAAATGCTAGCTTTAACTCACGAGGCTGGCAAATTAGGCAATTGCGTGACATCAGGCTTTGGCAACAACCTTGGCGCTGTTGTAAAAGAGGCCGGTTTTATAGGAATAAATTAACTGTGGGTGTTAATTTCTTTCCCTTTAAAAACATCAGCGCATTAGCGTCACAGCCAACTGCTAAATTTGGCCAAACAGCGCGTTTGTCCGTCATGAGCCTCTCTATGAACCGTTACTCGTGACATAAAAACAAACGCGAGACTTTTCATATTTATTTTCCTCTCAAACAAAATATATTTTCGATCTAGAAACAAGCGTTTGTCTCTTTGTTCCACTGTAGTCCGTTTTGTTTAAAACAGTAGTAAGAACAGCTTCCGTGCCGTGTGCTTTCAAAAGCCCATTTGTCCTGAACCAGAAAAACAACTGACATGTCCATAAACATGCTTTCACAGGTCCATTCTTCCAAACCAGAAAAACAACAAAAATCGCCATAAATCACATAAATAACGGAAAAAAATAAAAAGCCCTTTTGTTCAGGGAAAGGAAAATATATGAACATCAAGACAGGTCTAAATAAATAAAAAAACAACAAAACACTGATAAATGGCGAGGTAAGAAATTGTTTTTAGATCTACTAAAAAATAAAAACTGCACGGATCCAAATATAAGCGTAGGCTACTCTATAGACAATTACATCTATTTACTCAAAATAGCGAGCTACAGGCCATAGCTTGAGCGCAATTAAAAAAATTTTTTTTTTTAAACAGCGATTGTTCAAATGAAAGAATCTTAGTCGGACAAGAGCATTTCAACTAAACAGTCAACTCGCCGACTAAAGGAAGTCTAACCTAATAGTTACTGACTTGCTTAATTGTATAAGTGTCATTGAGTGTAATTGATGTGTAATTTGAGAGGGGCGTTTTCTGGAAAACAGCCAATGAATCTGCCTTCCCTGATGAAATTCACAAATATGGAGCGTTCAGTGACGAGGATAAGAGGAAGTGGAACTTTCTGTTTGGCTACCGTACCACACAATAAAACGGCCATTTTCTCAGCTAGCGAGCCACTGGCTTTGCGTGGAAATGTGCTACATATGGCCCTTTGTTTGAGTCTGGCAGTCACTCAGCCCCAGTGCTCTCCCGCTCAATCAGAGGAGTGGTCACACCGCCGCCCAAGGCCCCGCCCTCAAAACCGACCCCCCCCCCCCCACTGCCCTGGCATCTGCAGCGGGAATGTGCACGCACGACAGACGGCGGGTTAATTGAATTGCATTGTGGGCAGACTTGCGGAATGAAGCAAGCTCAGATTAACCCTTTAAGGTGTGAGATCACAAACACGTGATTAGAATGTTCTTAACTGAACATTCTAAGGCTGATGTAACAATCACTACTGCTGACTGAAAGCAATGGAGTTCTATAACACTGGCTTTGAATTCTGGGGGGGAAAAAAATCATTCCAAATAATCTGCTCTTCAACGGGTTACACTGCACATAGCCAGGGTTTCAATGCCCCTCCCCCCTCCCGTCCACAAACACTCATATTCACATGCACTCAAACTCCTGAGATAAGGGCATTGTGGGGCAAAGCCGATCTGGCTAGACGATGTCATCAGTAGCTCCTGGGTAATCCTCTTACGTGTGGTCAGCTGACCTCAGTGTCGGGAAATCCACCCGGTGGGGGCGTGTAAGGTGGGGGGGGGGGGTGGGGGGGAATCTGAGCCATGTGTCAATAAACAAGGAACAGGAACAGATACATTTTTTTGGGGTGCTTTTGGGAAATCTTAATTATTTGCTATTTTGCATTTATATGCGTGTGTGAATCTGTGTGTGTGTGGGGTGGGGGGGGGGGGTGGTTGTCATTCTCTGGAAGCAATGGCCACACCCCCACCTGAAATAAAACTCCCCAATTTCAGGCCCACGGCAACACGCCTGAGGAAAGGGGAGGTGTCCGCCTGGTGAAGCAGAGAGAGCGCAACCCCCCGTCAGCGTTTGCTTTCCAGCGGGCGCATCTGAACCTTCTCAAACGGGGGCCGTCCCACAGCGACGCGTTTGGGGGAGGAGCCGAGGGAACGACGCAGACTCGCGTGCGTCCGCCTGCGTGGACGTTGCGTCCGGAGGAAGAGTCTGGGCGAGACAAGCAGATGGGAACGCTTTCTTCATCTGCAGATCGTCCATCCCTCAAACGAGTAGCAGGTGGTCCCCCTTGATGAGAGAGCAAGTTCATTGGCTTGACACTTCCAGGAATCTTCACTTTGAAATGTTTTGCCCAAGGTCCACGGGCTCATTTCATGAAAATTGCACGTGCTTGCATTACTCTCAGATTACAAATGACTGTCAAGATGCATTTTACTCATGATCGCTAAACACATCCGCTACCAGTTCAGGATTTTCACCGAAACCCACCTTCCCTTCGCGATTGTGGTGCTCCAATAAAGCTTGTAGGGAGAAGATCTGGTGGCCATGTCGCTTTTAACAGGTGCTGCTCGTTTTATTTCTTTGTCTCAGTCATTATCATCTGTAAGCAACTGCAGGCATTTCTCAGTGTAATTAGGGCACAACAATAGACACAGCAAGTTCATCCTTCAGCAAAAGCTTTGCTTTAATTATCAATATTTAAGCTGCTATTATTGAACACCCACAATTAAAACCAGAACATTTTTTTCAGTCGATAGCGTAATAAAGGATATGTTCCCTTACTAGGACCTGTTACGAATGAACGTAGTTTACCGAGCGTTTGTCTGTTCGTAGACGGGGCCACTTGTTGTCATCGAGCAAGCGAGGCAGAGAAATTACAGCTATTACTAAGCCACCAATTACTGCCGAGAGCACCGTGCACTTTGTGAAATATATTAATGGGATGAAATTGCAAAGTCTTTATAAAAATATGTAAAAAAAGGAGAGCCCTGCGATAGATTGCTGGCCTGTCCAGGGTGCATTCCTGCCTCTCGCCCAACGCATGCTGGGATAGGCTCCAGCACCCCCCCCCACGACCCTGACCAGGATAAGCGGGTATAGATTATGGGCGGATGTAAAAAGGAGAGATGAAGCGTTTGCATCTCGCGGACGTTAGACGTCGACCTGGAAAAAAGAAACGGGCGGTGTAACATTGTCAAGTTTAACGTCTGTAAAGCGTATTGTGACAACTGTCGTAAAATACGCTATATAAATAAAATTTGATTGATTGATTGAACGCTGCTGCAAAAATGTCCGTTTTTTTCCCTGAGTTAAATTAGACGCAGAGACAACCATTTTCAAGCAGAATATGTACATTCAAAGTGGCTCGACTGACTCAACCACAGATCAGTGGATTAATGCAGTCGTAGTCTTATATAACTTAGGAAAGCTCTAAAACTCTAGAGTCTCTCCGTGTTCTCACACAGGTGAGTGCATAGGCATTAGGACGGCTCAAACAATCGTGATTAGGCAGTTTTCCATAGTATGACACGTAATGCATGAATTATTGAAGAAAGTGCATCATGGCGCCTTGACAGACGGTGATGGAAACACAATACAGAAAGAACTGGATGCTGCACGGGAGAAATTATAGGATATATAGCAAGACTGAAAAATTGTTAGTTGTAAAAGGAGAAATGGGCTATTACAGCAAAATCATGGGGTACAAGATGGAAGAAATCTTGGTTATAATAAAGAAAAAATCCTGGGTTATATTAAAGAAATAAATCAGGATATATGATAGGTAATACTGTGTTGTGAGGGGGGGGGGGTGGGGGGTTGGGGGGGTGTGACACAGCGGAGGCCGTATCAAAATACACCCATTTAGAGGCAAACAGTAACTGCCTGGAATTCCCCGGGGTTTTCACTTGGAGCTGAACAGAACATAAGAACCTTTGATGATTAGAAAATTCCACTCAGCCCATTTTGGGCCTGTTATTTCGACCTCCGTCTGAAGAGTATGCTCTGTTGCGCTGTGTCAGGGTCACTTTGAGCACTCTTCATGTGAAGAAGACTCTCGTCAAAGGTTTTTTTTTTTTTTCCTCAGAAATTATGTTTCCGTTATTTCTTTTTTTCCTGAAACGGCTTACTGACATAACCTTTAGACATCGTGCAGTTACGTGTGAGAAAGACATTTGCTCACAGTGAGCAAAGTGAAAATAGTTTCTTGAGGTTCTTCAAGGTGTTAGATTCCTCTCCTCTCTCTCTCTCTCTCTCTGTTTCTCTCTCTTGCTCTCCGTCTTGGTTGCCAAACTGCTATTTTATGTTTTACACACACTGCAAAGGGCCAGCGTGAAGTTAATCTTCTGTCCAAATCCTCCCAATCCCCCCCCCCCCCCCCAATCTTCTTCAGGCTAGTTTGCCTGTTCGGCTTTTTTTTTGTTTGTTTTCTGCTTTTTGGGTGCTGTAGCAAAGGCTTGACCATTCAAAATTTGCTTTTAAGGCAAGGAAATAGACAATAAAATTGTGATTTGTTGAACAGGCTATTTGCAGACTCATATAGAACACGTGAATGTAGAATTCCTTTGTTTAACGGCCAGAATTAAACGCTGTTTTAAAAATGATTCCTCGTACTTCAAAAGCCTTTGTACATTCTGTTATGCAAATATATGAATGGATTGCCACCATTCATTTGCATGGCAAGCCTTAGAAGGTGTTTGCATTTAAATTATTCAAAAATATGAGTTATGGGTATATCTTATCTGTGTCAAATCCAAATGATCATTTTCAAAAATTACAATATGATGTTAACTTAAAGCTTGCAGTCCAGTTTTCTCCAGTCTGGCTAACATTATATAATGATTGTTGCATACGCGTGTGTGTGTGTGTGTGTGTGAGTCTGTGCATGTATCTGTGTGCATTTGTTAGTGTTTCGGTGTCAATATTTGTCTGTGTGCATCTGCATGATTCTGACTGTCTGTGCATGTGTGTGAGTCTACCTGTATATGTGTATATGTGACTTTATACTGTACGTACTTGAGTATGTGCTTCTGTGTATCTGTCTATTATTAGTGCATTTAAGTTGAAGTATTTGTGCATTTGCTTGTGTATCCATTTTTCTATGTGCCTGTGTGTCCATATTTGTGTCCTTGTGTATCTGTGTGAGTCCATACTTGTGTGTGAACTAACAAGCTGGCAGTCTCTCTCTCTCTCTCAGTCTCTCTCTCTCGCTCTCCTTTTCTCTCTCTCCCTCCCTATCTCTCTCTCTGTCTCTCAGTCTCTCTCTCTCTCCTTCTCTCTTCCTCTCTATCTCTCTCTCTCCCTCCCCATCTCTCTCTCTCTCCCCCTCCCTCCCTCCCCATCTCTCTCTCTCTCTCTCTCCTTCTCTCCCTCCCCATCTCTCTCTCTCTCTCTCTCCCTCCCTCCTCCTCTCCCCTTGTTCAGGTTGGCCTTGCGGCTCCCTTTATTCTCCGTGTATCTTATCGTCGGTCAGCAAATATTTGATGGCAGCTCACTGGGGGGAGATAACCGTTTCCAGAAAGTCTCCGAGGGTACAGAAGAAACTGGTAAACCATTGCCCGCGGTACGAGGAGAAGAAAAAAACACACCAAAAAACTACAGCTGTGCTTACACTATGTGACCAAAGGTATCTGGAAACCCCTTGGTCTGGGGCTGTTTTTCCTGGTTTGGGCTAGGCCCCTTAGTTCCAGTGACGGCAATGACATTCTAGACGATTCTTTGCTTCCAACTTTGGGGGAAACAGTTTGGGAAATCCCTTTCCTGTTTCAGCATGATAATGCCCTTGAGTACACAGCGAGGTCCATATTGGAATGGTTTTGTGGAGATCGGTGTGGATGAATTTGACTGGCCTGCACATAGCCCTGACCTGAACCCCATCCTACACCTTTGGGATCAATCGGAAAGCCAACTCAGAGCCAGGCCAAATCACCCAATCAGTGCTCGACCTCACCAGTGCTCTCCTGGCTGAACTGAAGCAAATCCCAGCAGCAATGCTCCATCATCTAGTGTAAAGCCTTCTCAGAAGAGTAGATGTTGTTAAAGCAGGAAAAGCGTGGACTAACTCCATATTGATACCCATAATTTTGGATGAGATGCTGGGTATCAGGCGTCTACACACCTCTGGCCAGGTGAAGTTTATCAGGAGCTAGGCCGCAGCCCTAAGTGGAGGCAGAAAAGAGGCGGCGGTATGTTCTCCGTGCGTTTCTCACCCACAATCCCCCTGGTGGACGCGCGGTTCGGTTCGCACGCTGCCTCCTTGTGACCCCTCATCTGCCCCGGCGTCCGTGCCCCACGCCGGCAGCGTGGAACAGTGGGTAAGGAACCGGGCTTGTAACCGAACGGTCACAGGTCCGATTCCTGGGGTGGGACACTAGCCGTTGTACCCTTGAGCAAGGTACTTAACCTGCAGTGCTTCAGTATACATCCAGCTATATAAATGGATGTAATGTAAATGCTACGTGAAAAGTTGTGTAAGTCACTCTGGATAAAAGCGTCTGCTAAATGCCTGTAATGTAATGTAATGTAGTGTAATGTAATGTAATGTAATGTAATGTAGTGTAGTGTAATGTAGTGTAATGCAGTGTAATGTAGTGTAATGTAGTGTAATGTAATGTAGTGTAATGTAATGTAATGTAATGTAATGTAATGCAGTGTAATGTAATGTAATGTAGTGTAATGTAATGCAGTGTAATGTAATGTAGTGTAATGTAATGTAGTGTAGTGTAATGTAGTGTAATGTAATGTAATGTAGTGTAGTGTAATGTAATGTAATGTAGTGTAGTGTAATGTAATGCAGTGTAATGTAATGGCGCGGTTTCGGGGGGAAATGAGCTCGCCGTGTGAGTGGGATCCCGTTCGCGTGGAGGAACGCCGCTCCCCGAATGCCGACCGAGACGAGGCTGATGACAGGCCCCGTAAAAAAGAGCGAGGGCAGACTCCGCCCGCGGGTAATCAAACCAAACAATGAGCGCTTCATCCGACGGCTATAATTAGGCCGCTTCTCTCTCTCCCTCTCCGTTCGCGCTGTGTTGGATTCCGCGCTTCCCCGTGCTCAAACCCGTGACAGGCCTCTATTGATGTTCCACAAAGGCCGTGCACGTGATTAATTGATTAATACACTTTCGGGACATTTTCTGAATAGTTTGACGCGGCGACATAAAAGGATGAATTGTGAATTCTGTCATCCTTTTAGCGCCCCCCCACCCCCCCCCCCCCTCCCCTTCCTTTATCCCATATCGTACTGTCATCTCAAGGGTGTGACTTCTGTGGAAGAACGGCAAACGTAGCTTCGGACCACAGAGAAAAGGGCACCTTGGATCTCCATTTTAGCGAGCTTTACTGTATAATGGGATGAATGGGGATTCGACCCTTTAAGGTGTGAGGTCACAGATGTGTGATTAGAATGTTCTCAGCCGAACCTTCCGACGCTGATGTAACAATCACTACGGGTGACTGAAAGCGAAGGAGTTCTGGAACACTGGAGTTCGAGTTTTGAAGAAAAAAAACCATTCCAAAACCCTGTTTTTCGAAGGGTCACGGTGACAGCTCTTAATGTACCTAACGGATCGGGAGCGCAGAGCTCAACGGGGGTCTGAGGGGTGTGAGGACCGAAAAGATCAAAGCAGCCCGCTCTGGACACCCGGCTAATTAAACAAAGACTTGCAGTGCGCAGTGACGGAGTCTGTCCAGGTGGTGCAGAGCACCTGCCTTTGTTAACCTGATAATGTGTTACCATTTAAGGTCCTATTCTGTAATCACCAAACACTTAAAATGTGCCTGCCCAGATACTGCAGTCTCATTTCTGAGGGGGCTATGAGGCGCATGAAGTGAATAGTTTAGACATGAAAACAAAGGCGAGAGAGAGAGAAAGTGAGAGAGAGTGAGCGAGGAGAGAGAGAGAGAGAGAGAGAGAGAGAGAGAGGGTGAGAGAGAGGAAGAGAGAGAGAGGGAGAGAGGAGAGAGAGAAGGTTATCATCATTGCTCATCTGATGCAATGAATTATAATCATATATGAAGGAAAGAAAAGCAAAATAAAAAAGAACCCAGCGGAGCAGAAAACAAGCCCAAACGCTGGATTTGGGCAGATTAGGATGGCCCTTCAGCCTGCGCTGGGCTGGAGCTCCCGGGCCTGGGCCCCTTCCAGGCCTGTGCAAGCAGCCTAATCCCGGATTGCATGACATTGCATCACTCGCCTGCGAGGCTCTGAAGAGCCCGACAGCCAGAGAGGAGCCAGAGGTCTGGAAATCCCCCTTCCTGCTGGGGGGGGGGGACACCGTCAGCTGCTCCTGCCTCTCTGTTCCCCTGCTACTGGCCCCCTGCTATTGCCTCTTTGATACCTACTGCCCCAGTGTTACAGACCCTCTGATACCTTCTGCCCCTCTGCTACCTACTGCCCCTCTGCTACTGCCTCTCTGATACCTACTGCCCCAGTGTTACAGACCCTCTGATACCTTCTGCTCCTCTGCTTCTGCCCCTCTGCTACTGCCTCTCTGATACCTACTGCCCCAGTGTTGCAGACCCTCTGATACCTTCTGCTCCTCTGCTTCTGCCCCTCTGCTACTGCCCCACTGATACCTACTGCCCCCCTGTTATTGTCCCTCTGATACCTACTGCTCTCCCCCTACTGCCCCTCTGATAACTACTGCCCCCCTGCTACTGCACCCCTGTAACTGCCCCTCTGATACCTACTGTCCCCACTGCTATTTGCCCCCTGTTACTGCCTCTCTGATACCTACTGCCCCCCTGCTACTGCACCCCTGTAACTGCCCCTCTGATACCTACTGCCCCCCTGTTATTGTCCCTCTGATACCTACTGCTCCCCCCCTACTGCCCCTCTGATACCTACTGCCCCCCTGCTACTGCACCCCTGTTACTACCTCTCTGATACCTACTGCCCCCCTGCTACTGCACCCCTGTTACTGCCACTCTGATACCTACTGCCCCCCTGTTACTGCCCCTTTGCTACTGCCCTCCCGCTACTGCCCCACTACTGTTGAGGGAGGGTGAAAGGGTGAAGGGGGAAGGGGAGGGGTGAACGGGGGGGGTTCTGAAATCCATGCACGGTATCACTCTGAGAGATCACCCAAACTGAAGAGAATTTGGCCTTCAGAACTGGAGTAAGCCCTCCTCTTACCGTCCTCCTCCTCAGGAGTATGAGCTCACTATCATGGCTTCCCTTTGCTCAAAGACACAATGTTCTTCATGGGCCAGACTTTTAAAGAGGGATGGAAGGAGCAAAGGATGACTTACGCTGATATACTCAAGTTAGGTTTTTTTTTTTTTTTTTTCCATTTCTCAATAGTTGATTTGCGTTCATTCAACCTGATGCAATGCAATTGACCCATTTCATTGCTGATTACGATCATAAAGTAAGGGAAACTTGTTTTTTTTTTTTCCATTAATATTTTCCATGAGGGCACAGATTTTTTGGCAGTTTCGTCTATTAGCATGGCCTGCAAAATATCACCTGCTGAGCCAATAAATGTCAGTTTAAAATGTATTACAGAATGAATAATTTTGTAATTCCCGTAACTGCTTTTGTGTTTGCCAGTAAACACACAGGACATTGCCATTGCACATTAATACCACCCACTGTACATTATATTAACTCCACTGGTCTGTGATTGGCCAACAGCATTAACTGGTGACTATTTTTAAGTATGGGTTAAATTTCTGAATTAAGCAATAAGAGTGTTTTTTGAAATGCGTGTACAAAGGCTTTTGCTTGCTCAATAGGCTTATGCTCCCAGTCTGTCCTGACAAGACCCTACAAATTATTACCACTATTTTTTTTTCTAAAAACAGGAACAATGTAGGTCTGTGTTCAAACAAGAAGTAGCCATTTTTGGCTGTTGGGCCAGCAGCCGAACGGGCCTGTAGACTGACCCATGGCTTCTGTTATTACAGTTATTATCCTAACGGCCTCCAACGCAGCGCCAGGGCCAGTTATGACCGTTAGGTGCAGCTGGAACTTAATCAGCCTTGGACAGTGTTTTGATTTCTCTCGTTGCAGTTAGAGTGCTTTAGAGCAGTTATTCCTCATGGCGGCCCAATATTTCCCTACCACCCCGGCACTTCGCTCTTATTACTTGTAATCAGAGTAAAATGAGACCTTTTTGTCATACAAGACAATTTTACACCATCCATTTTGCGCAATAACTTTCAACTTTTACGTCATATGCCAGAATAACTATCAACTATTATCTATTCTATTCAGTGTTATTCAATATCATTTTATTTGTAATATTCCTTATTTTATGAAGGTCTGGCTCCGATCATATCTACAAACAACATGGAAGATTCAGACAGCTGCAAGACTTTGTTCACATGTGGCAAGGCGTGCATTTTAAATCGAAACCTGGTGAAATGAGTCTTAATACACATCTTATTTTTATACCTGGTATTTTTGTTCTCGCCTGTCTGTAAATAAGGAACATGTTTTGCTTTCTGGCACGGCGGACGGAAGTGGGGGGGGGTTGGGGGGGCGATCGATAGCTTTCCCAGCAGAATCCGGTTTCATATCTGAATCTGTAACTGCAACAGAGCCGGCCAGACTGGAGAGAGAGACTCCGCTCATGAATAATATATGCCAAAACGCTCCAATACGCCATTAAAATTGACCTTGGTTAATAATTGATTGGAGGATTATGCCCCCCCCCCCACCATCCCCTCCCGCCTTCCCCCACTCTCCACCACCCCCACCCCCCCACTGAAGTCAACCTGTACTACTCTATCTCTGGGTGGCCTTAGATATCATTTCTGGAGCCATAAAGCCAAGGACGTTTCCCTAATGGGGTTTAATCTCCATGGATACGGCCCGGATGTGCCGCGGAGCGGGCGTTGTGGTGTGGAGTGGGGGGGGGGGGTGGAGGGGGGAGGGACGGACGGCAGGATAACCGAGGGAGCGGATCGGCACGGCCTGGAGATCCACTGAAGCCCTGTGATCCAGGGCTCACCGAAAACTACCGGCAACGCCTACAGGAATATCATTCGTCTTCAACGTGGAAGTGATACTTAAAACTACAGTGTGCTGAGTGATATTCAATACACGTTCGCCAGCCAGACAGTGTCCTGGAAATGACCCTGTGAAAAATACTTTCCTGTCTTCTCTGCATATTTCTGAATATCACTCTCGCTATACCGGGGAAAATATACCCCGAGAGAGATTATTTTTCTTGCCTTTGATGTCTGTATTACTGCGGCTTGATATAAATAATTTTTTTTTTTTTAAATGACGGGTGTAGTTTCGCTGCACATCAGTCAAGATAAATTAGAAAGCAAGATGTTATAGTTTTTGATACCAGTAAAAGGAAAGGAAATAAGCATTCAGACCAGGACTGCGCAGATTCCTTTGCAGGAGCAGGTGCTCAAAGTGAGGAAAGGGCACACCAACCTAGAAAAACAGTTTTACGGGAAAAACATTTACTGTACAGGATATATTTGCCAAATTCAATGAAGAAGAAAATTAATGAGAGCAACAATGAAATTTTTTTTTGTTTAATCCTAGGGGCACTTCAGGCACTTGGGGCAAAAGGGGCAGGTGCTTGGGTACCCGAACCCCATCCCAGCAGCCCCCACCCCCCCCCCCCCCCATAAATCCCCCCCCCCCCGCACGAGCCTCACTCAGACCCATTATCAGACATCGCATCCCAGATGGTCACACAGACACGGCAGTGGCCAGCGCACCATTCATAACGTCGATCGGCTGTTCTTATTTGATATCCTGCGATCGTTCGGACGTAAGTCTGACGTGGGCAAAGTACGTCAACCTGGCCCCACGCAGGCACTCGAATGAGAACACGGTCCCCTGTCGCCGCGGTTATGCATAATAATGTCTTCGCCGGGCCAACGGACGTCTCCCCGGAAACGGCTGTCGCCCTGGAAGGACCGCAGCCGGATCTTTCTGCCGAGTCATGCTGGGTTTGTTTTGCGTTTTTGTCGAAAGCGATGAGTCACTCTACCCGCCCCCCCTCCCCCCTCTCCCCCTCCCCCCTCCCCCCCCGGCCGGTTTCCCGGCAGCTCATCAGCAGCCGGGTCCCAGACGGCAGCTCCCGGCGGGATCGATTAGCCGTGACTGGCGTGTGACACGAGCGCGGCGGGAAGCGAGCGATGACGAGGCAGCGCCCGGCGACGGGGACGCGCGGCTCTTCGGTCGCCGCGACCTTTAGAGCCATTTCGGCGAAATCCGTTGTCTCTCTCTCTCTCTCTCTCTCTCTCTCTCTCCCCCCCCCAGCTCCTGTCCTGGCCCCCGTCCCGCTCCCCGCGGATATCGATCGCAGGAAGAGAGAGAGCGGGCTCCAGCACTAACAGGGAGAGAGAGAGAGAGAGAGAGAGAGAGAGAGGGAGAGAGGGGGAAAGAGAGAGAGAGAGAGAGAGAGGAACAGGGAGAGAGAGAGAGAGAGAGAGAGGAACAGGGAGAGAGAGAGGGAGAGAGAGAGAGAGAGAGAGAGAGAGAGAGAGAGCGAGAGAGGGGGAAAGAGAGAGAGAGAGAGAGAGAGGAACAGGGAGAGAGAGAGAGAGAGAGAGAGAGGAACAGGGAGAGAGAGAGGGAGAGAGAGAGAGAGAGAGAGAGAGAGAGAGAGAGAATCCATGCAAATGCAATTCATTCAAAAAGGTCAAGACGAAGGTCCGAGCGGGGGGGGGGGGAACCGAGACAGACGGCTCGTTAGCAGCCGAAAGCGCGGAGCGCGGAGCGTGCAGCGATGCCCGAACAAGACGAAGCGACACACAAAGTCACATGGTCTGCGCTCGCGTGCGCTCTCATTGGCCAGCTGCCACGAGTCATTCACAGAGCCGGGAGTATTGAGTGAACCTTGCGTGTACCTGTTCGCTCGGACGGACAGAGGTTCGTTGTTCAAAATGAATGCTGTGAGCCAGGCCTGCCCGACCCTGCTCCTGGAGATATACTGTCCTGCAGGTTATCCCTCAAACCCTAATTTGGTACACATGCCTCTGCAAATTAGGAGGTCAATGAGATCGCTAGCTGTTGAATGAGGTGTGCTTTGTTAGGGTTGGAGTGAAGATCGGGGTAAGATCTCCAGGAACAGGGTTGGGCATATGGCCCTGCTGTAAGCTGTCAGCTATGATGAAAGGATGCCCGTGTGAGAAGATAATTTCGTTAAGTGGAGGAAGCGGCTGATCTGAGAATGCGAAGATTATGGAAAAAAAAAATTTATATTGATTTCGGTCTAACGTCCCATTACCTGTGGAGCTGCCACCAAGTCCACTGCGTTTTAATCTATTATCACCCACAAGAAAAAGCATTGAGACTCGTGCTCTAAAATGCTCTAAGAATAAATGAATGTTATTTTTTTGCTGATTCCAGGAACACATTGTAGAATATATATAGGACACAGCCGACTGCCGAGATGACAATGCGTCAGACAGGCTTGATAGAAAAAAAAAAATGCGAGTGGAGGGCGTTCATGCCTATTAACGACAACACAAATAGACGCGTTAGATCTTGAACCGTGACAGGTTCTGCGTCTATAAACACCAGACGTGCTGGCTCAGCCGCAGAAGCGATGATGCATGCTGCGCCGCGTGCTGGCTGGCTCTGCGGTCGTCCATCGCAACAAATGCGCCGTCAGAGTGAATGACGAAGCGCATGGGCCTTAGCCTGCGTTTTAGCGCTAACTCAGCCCCCACCCTGGCACACCTGTACGTCGACTCGGCGGGCAAAATAATGGACACCCATGTTTGCACTGTGGAATTACCTATACATCTCATATGTCGTATGTTACATATTTATTCATTGTGTACAGCATTTATTTATCATGATCTACATTTGCATTTAATTCACATATTTTCACATACGAATAGAAATATGTGTGTTTAACCCTGTACGGTGTATGATCGCAAATATGTGAACAGAATGTTCTTAACCGAACATTCTAATGTTGATGTAACAATCGCTACTGGTAACCGACAGCAATGGTGGTTCTAGAACACTGAGTTAGGATTTCTTTTTTTGAAAAACATTCCAAAAAGGTCTACTCTTTAGAGGGCCAATTACGAAGCTGGAATGAGCCGTGTGTGGAAGCTGACATACCTCTCCTCTCTCAGCGTAGCAGAGAATCATTTCAAACAGTCTCGTCTGGTGACTCGGGACCTCTGTGGCAACAAAGGTGTATCAAGAGACATTTTTTTAAATCACTGCCCGGTCTCATGGCAACTGTGGGAGGTAACTCCACGTCCCAAGAGTAAGAGTGTGGAGCTGGGCACGCCCATCATGGAGAGAGGCCACACCCCCTGCCATGTACCTCACAGTATGTGCTGGCATGCCCATCATGGACAGAGGCCACACCCCCTGCCATGTACCTCACAGTATGTGCTGGCACGCCCACCATGGACAGAGGCCACACCTCCTGCAATGTATGTCACAGTATGTTTTGGCACGCCCATCATGGAGAGAGGCCACACCCCCTGCCATGTATCTCACAGTATGTGTTGACACGCCCATCATGGAGAGAGGCCACACCCCCTGCCATGTACCTCACAGTATGTGCTGAGTCTGTAGATCACTTTAAAAAAAAAAAAGATTTTGCCAAAGCATTTCCAGCCTATTTATTGGCTTATGCCACCACTTAAATGTGTATCCTGTAGCCACAGGACATATACTGTTTTACCCTATTAGTCTGGAAGAATTTAGGCCTTTAGACATTTTCAGTGTCTAGTTTGTACTTTAAAAGAAGAGTGTAATTTGAGGGCAAGAATTTAATTAGCAAACCGAAAAAACAATCTTATTGTGAAACACTTTACTAATGCAATATTCCTGGAGGGGTGGTTTGTTGTGTTCTATTAATTCATCCTACTGGAGTGAAATTTTAACCACTGTGAACTTTAAAACAATTTGCAAATAAATGTGAAAAGAGTCTGTGATGCAATAAACTGCTGTTATTGTAATGACCCTCTAGGAAGTTGCAGAAATGAGGTGAAAGATGAAACATAGCGAACGAAATAAGTAAATACATGCCAATTGTTCCAGGATTGCATAACATGACCAGGGACCAGACTACAAACTGCTGGCAATCTTCCTTGCCAGTTGCACATCCCGTTAAAATGCAGTCCATAAAACTGAAACCTGGCCAGATTTTATCGAAAGGTCCCTGTGTCCATTTAACACGATTACTTTCCTGTTGCACTAGCAAGCACCTGGGCCATAGTAGACATAGCACTGAACGCTTATATCTGTCCTGACTGAGAGAATTACTCCCTAGTGGTTTGCCGTCAAAGATAACAAGGTTTTCCCAAATTTTTCTACCTCAGGTCATTTACATTCTACCTCAGAGGTTCCCAAACCGTGATCCTGGAGATCTACCAACCTGTAGATTTTCACTCCAATCCTAGGAAAGCACACCTCATTTATCAACAGCTGGACACCTTGCGGTGCTGCTAATTAGCAGAATCAGGTGTGCCAAATTAGGTTTGAAACGAGAACCTACAGGATGGTAAATCTCCAGGAACGGGGTGGCAAACCACTGTTCCACCTCATGCAAACGCATAAACTCATTAGTGCCAGCGGCGTGAGAAGATGAACAGTGTGAGGCAGTGTCACGAGGAAAGGCCTGCTGCAACGTTTGAACCTCACACGGTAAAAAAAAAAAAAAGGATTGACCCGCCCAGCAATGGTCCCCAGCTACGGGAACTAATCACACTCTTATTGCTTCGACAGGGGTGAGATTGCATTGCTGTAATGGGCTTTCATGTGCTAACACAAGTCTCTGAAACTCGGCTACATTCTCCCTCTCAAAACTCCATCAGCAACCTCGGCTGACTGATAGCCACCCACCAGTCGTGATATCTGGGTCACGGCACCGCTGTTGGGGGGGGGGGGGGGTTGGTCTGCTATGTACACAGCAAGAAATACAATAAGCCCACCAAGCCACAGAACGGTGGCCCCCCAGCTAAGGAAGCTGATCGGGGTCTTATTGCCTCTACAGGGAAGAACTAATTCAAGCTTCTGAACTCTGGTATAGCAGCATGCAGGGGCAATATGGCTAAAAATAGTGGGAGACATTCGAGAACCTGAACCACCAAGACTCTAAAACACCAAGAACCTGAACCACCAAGACTCTATAGCATCAAGAACCTGAACCACTGAGAACCTGAACCAAGACCCTGAATGATCAAGATTCTGAACCACCAAGACTTTACAACACCAAGAACCTGAACCACCAAGTCTCTAAAACACCAAAAACTTGAATCACTGAAAACCTAATCCAAGAACCTGAATGACTAAGACCCTGAAACGCCAAGACCCTGGACCACCAAGACCCTGAACCATCCAGAACTTAAGCCAAAAAAACCATTCCAGGTTCAGACTTGGTTATATCTGCACGGTAGGAAAGAGACAATACAGGAGTCATACAGATTTGTACTGGGACCTGACCGGGGCACCGTTGGAAGCTGACTGCACGCCTAACATACAGCACAGGCTGGGAGTTCACATTTGATAAAAGGGATGTGGCATTTAAAGGGGTGTATAAGTATTGCTCATCTAATACAATTCAAATTCAACTGAGCTTTATTGGCATAACTACACACCACCATAGCACTGCCAAAGCAATTGTTAGCGCGAAACAACAATAGAAGCAACAGAAACTATATGGACAATAATAATGTATGATAATAATAACATCAGGGTGCTCGGACCCTCATACATTGCATACATGTCTCATGTATGTCATACGCACAGCACCTTCCAAAGTAGCTTCGTAGGAAACAGCTGGTCCAAGGCCAGACCTTTTGAAGCTAATGGCGTCGACTCCTCCGCTATTCGTCTCTTTGGATGCCGCGGCTGCCACGCTGCCTGACGAGATGTTGGCACTGCTGCCCTCCGAAATGCCAACGTCACTCCCTCAATGTCCCCTCAATGTCAAAGACTCTCCGACAGAGAGACCCAGAGTCTGGGGGGAAAAAAATAGTGGCTGAACATGGCTGCCCATTCCTGAGCTTAAAGCAAGCATGTGTTCCAAGCCAGAGAGAGGCATAGTATCCTGGCACGTATCCTGAGGTAACGTGTGTATGTTACAGTCCTACTGTACTGTATCTGTACTGTACGTGTCATTTTGTGTTGACTGTGTTTAATTTTACATGCTCTCGCTGACGCCTCTTGGCCAGGTCATCATCGTAAATGAGAATTGGTTCTCAACTGATTTTACCTGGTTAAATAAAGGTTAAAAAAAAAATGTTTATGCTCTTTCCTCCTTGGCGTTTGTGTTTTCATTGTGTTGTCAGTGTCAATCACTCGCAGGGTCCATCTAGGGGTGGTTCCCACAGACGAGGCATTGTTCACACTTGTCAAAGGCTAAGACTAACGCCAAGCTACAAATGAAATCCTCCCCTGTTCACTGAGAAGGTTAATTCAGAGTAGAAAGCCATGGCCTAGTCCTTTTTTAAAAAAAAAAAAAAATGATGGATGCTGTACCCAAACTGAGCCAGCGTGTTACTCCTGACACACAGGAGCGGAATGAAGCGGAGACAAGCTCTCTCTCTCTCTCTCTCTCTCTCTCTCTCTCTCTCTCTCAATTTCAATTTCAATTTCAATTTCAAAGTGCTTTATTGGCATGACAAATATAGGCACTTGTGTTGCCAAAGCAGTGGTTATAACATACAACTATATACAGTTAATCCGTTATATTTAAAAAAAAAAAAAAAAAAAAAAAAAAAAAAAAAAAATATATATATATATATATATATATACAAAAATATCAGTAAGTGATGTTAGGTGTGTGTGTGTGTGTGTCTGACTATCTGTGTGTTATGTGCATGAGTGAATATTATGTGTCTGCTTGTACGTGTGTATGCTGTGTGTAAATGTGTGCATGAGGTGGTCACACATTGTCCCTCAGAGTATGGCAAGAGAACACAAATTGTGCTGCTAATATGCAGCAGCCTTTTTCTTCTCCTAATAGGTAGGGTAATCTATCGTCATTGGGTATATCATTGAATTGGGGACATTTCTGGATTATTTTTTGGTAGAATTTTTGGCGAATTTGGTCAAATTTTGTGCATTCCATTAGGAAGTGTTTTTCCGTTTCAATTTGGTTGCCTTTGCATTGTTGGCACAATCTATTTTCTTCTGGCAACCATGATTGTCTGTGCCTGCCAGTTTCTATGGCTAAGTGGTGCTCGCTGAGTCTGTACCTCGTCAAGGTGGTTCTCAGTTTTTTGTCAGTAACTGTGGTCAGGTAGTTCGCTACAGCATACTGTCTTTTTAGGGCCAAATAACATTTCATTTTACTTTGCAATTTTGTTTTAGTTTCCCAGTAGGTTATATAATTCTGTTTCAGCTGTGTTGCAATTTGGTTTATTCTAATTATGTTTGTAGTTTTGTTCTGATCCTGAGCAGGTGAGGTGTTAGTGTGTGTTAGTGTATGTGGGGAACTAAGGCTCAGGACCAGCTGAGTGAGGGGATTGTTTGCTTTGCTCAACTCTTGGTATTGCAGGGCTTTGTATTGATATGAGTGGGGGTCACTTTGTTTTAGGTGCTTCCAAAATTTGATTGACCTTTTTTGTATTTTGATAAGTAATGGGTATTGGCCTAATTCTGCCCTGCATGCATTGTTTGTTGTGTTTCTATGTAATTTCAGGATATGTTTACAGAATTCTGCATGCAGGGTTTCAATTGGATGTTTGTCCCATTTGCCAAATTCTTGACTGATGAGTGGACCCCACACTTCACTGCCATAAAGAGCAATTGGTTCGATTACAGCTCCAAAGATTTTAAGCCAAATTCTAATTGGAATCTCTACACAAATTTGTCGTTTTATGGCGTAGAAGGCCCTGCGTGCTTTCTCCCTTAGTTCATTCACTGCAATGTTGAAGTTTCCTGTAGAACTGATTTTTAGCCCTAAATAATTGTAATTTGAGGAATGCTCAATGTAGTGTGTTCCTAACATGAATTTGTGTTTTGTTCCCTGAGATCTGGATCTTTTTTGGAATGTCATAATTTTTGTTTTGTTAAGGTTTACTGCCAGGGCCCAGGTCTGGCAGTATTGTTCTAGCAGGTCTAGGCTTTTCTGTAACCCCTGTTCACTGGGGGAAAGGAGAACCAGGTCATCTGCGTAGAACAGGCACTTGATCTCTGAGTTGTGTAGAGTGAGACCAGGCACTGCAGCTTTTTCTAATATGTTTGCCAATTCATTAATATAAATATTGAAAAGTGTTGGGCTAAGGCTGCAGCCCTGTCTTACTCCACGTTCCTGAGAGAAGAAATTTGTTCTTTTGTTGCCAATTTTTATGCCGCATTTGTTCCCTGTATACATTGATTTTATTAGATCATAGGTTTTACCCCCTACACCACTTTCAATAATTTTGTAGAATAACCCTTGATGCCAAATAGAATCAAATGCTTTTCTAAAATCAATAAAGCAAGCAAATATTTGTTTTTTTGTTTTGGGTTACATATTTCTCAATTAGGGTGTGTAGGGTGTAAATGTGATCAGTTGTGCGGTGATTTGGTAAAAATCCAATCTGACTTCTTCTCAAGACATTGTGTTTAGTAAGGAAGGTTAAAAGTCTAGAATTTATGATACTGCAAAGTACCTTCCCCAGATTACTGTTCACACAGATGCCTCGGTAATTGTTTGGGTCAAATTTATCTCCATTTTTGAATATTGGTGTTATAAGCCCATGGTTCCAGATGTCAGGGAAGTAACCTACACTCAGAACCAAATTGAATAATTTTAGGATGGCCAGTTGAAATTTTGTGCTTGTGCATTTTAGCATCTCATTTAAAATACTGTCAGGTCCAGATGCTTTTTTAGGTTTCAATTTTTTAATTTTATCTTTAAGCTCTTGTTCAGTAATCGAGAAGTCCAATGGATTTTGATTATCTTTAATAGCCAATTCAAGTTCCTGCAATTTTTTATTTATATGGTTTTTGTCAGGATTTGCTCCTAATTCCACTTTTTTAAAAAGTGTTTGAAAATGGTTTGTCCAAATATCCCCATCTTGTATAGCTAATTCTTCTTGTTGTGTTTTTTTCAGATTTTTCCATCGGTCCCAAAATTGATTTGTATTTATTGACTCCTCAATTTCTGCCAGTTGCTTTTCAGTATATTGTGCCTTTTTGTTTCTGAGTGTACGTTTATATTGCTTTAGTACTTCACAGTAAAGAAGGCGTATATTTGAGTTATTTGGGTCTCTGTGTTTTTGATTTGACAATTTTCTTAGTTCTTTTCGGATGTTTTGACAGTCTTGGTCAAACCATTTGTCCTCTTTTTTGAGATGAGGTTTCAGTTTATTTTTCATTTTTAATTGTGATTTTTCAGCTGTTTTTTCAAAGATAGCATTGACATTTTTTACTGCCAGATTGACTCCTTCTATACTGTGAATATATGGGTTGTCCAGAAAGGTGTCTAAAAGTGTTTGAATTTCTTGATCTCTAATTGCTTTCTGGAATTCTTCTTCACTGTTTTGAACCCATCTGTATGATTTTCTTATATTTAACAGCTTACTGGGCTTTGTGTGTGTAGTATTGTTAATTTCTGTCCTTTTGAAAATCACAGTAATTTGACTGTGGTCAGACAGAGGGGTTAGAGGCTTAACAGTGAATGCTCTGAGAGAGAAAGGGTCTAAATCTGTTATCATATAATCTACTGTACTATTCCCAAGAGGTGAGCAAAATGTATATCTTCCTAATGAATCCCCTCGTAACCTACCGTTGACGATGTACAGACCCAGACTTCGACAGAGTTGTAAGAGTTCTCTTCCATTTTTGTTGATTACATGATCATGGTTGTTTCTGTGGGAATAGGGAGAATTGTTAAGAAAGGGCATTTTTTTAGTTATATAGTAATCTCCCTGTGTGCTGGTGCAATCAAGTTGTGTTCCTGTTCTTGCATTCAGGTCCCCGCATATGAGCACATTTCCCTGGGCCTGGAAATGGTTTGCCTCTCTTTCTAATTCAGGGAACATATCTTCTGTGTAGTATGGGGACTCTGAGGGAGGGATGTATATGGCACAGAGAAATATATCTTTTTCTGGAAGAATAAGACCTTTCTTGATTTTAATCCATAAATAATGTTTGCCAATTTTTAAGGGATCTATAAAATTGTGTAATTTTGATTTGTACCAGATTATTATTCCCCCTGAGTCCCTGCCCTGATGTATAGTGCTAATCTTTTGGGAGGGTATGATGATCTCTCTGTAGTCTGGGGGACAGTGGGTGACCATGGCTGCCTTACACCATGTTTCCTGCAAAATGATAATATCCTTTTCTTTTATGCTGTTTTGGAAATCATGGTGTAAGGTCTTTAGTCCAAAGGCTGATGATTTCAGACCTTGGATGTTCCACATACTTATTGTAAATGAAGTCATATTAAATAAATTAACATTTTTTGTTTAAAATGAGATAAACCAGTAAAAACATTTGTAACTATAATAGTGATAATTCAAAAACTTCTAGGGTGTATTATTACAACTCTTTGCCTCTTTATGGAGACCTGTGAGTATGCATAATATACATACATATGTGTACCTTAACCTATACCTATGTGTACATTAACATACACATGTATTTATATATATTTATACTTATATATATATATTTTTTTTTTTACTTAATCTGTTTAAATCAATTTATTGCAGATGTATTGCAGCAATTGTTTGATTTCACCAATCTCCAGTGTGTCCTGTTGTCCTCTGAGGGCTTCAGCATAGCTGTGTTGCTGCTGCTGCTGCTGCTGCTGCTGTGGGGCAGGTCCCTGATGCAGTGGGGATGCTCTGGGCGTAGTGGCTGGGGATGGGGCGTGGGCCGGTCCGGGTGGAGGTGGGCGGTGAGCCGGACCGAGTGGAGGTGGGCGGTGAGCTGGTCTGGGTGGGGGTCTCTCTCTGTCTCTCTCTCTCTCTCTCTGTCTCTCTCTCTCTCTCTCTGTCTCTCTCTCTCTCTCTCTCTCTCTCTCTCTCTCTCTCTCTCTCTCTCTCTCTCTCTCTCTCTCTCTCTCTGTCTCTCTCTCTCTCTCTCTCTCTCTCTCTCTCTCTCTCTCTCTCTCTGTCTCTCTCTCTCGCTCTCTCTCTCTCTCTCTCTGTCTCTCTCTCTCTCTCTCTGTCTCTCTCTCTCTCTCTCTCTCGCTCTCTCTCTCTCTCTCTCTCTCTCTCTCTCTCTCTCTCTCTCTCTCTCTCTGTCTCTCTCTCTCTCTCTCGCTCTCTCTCTCTCTCTCTCTCTCTCTCTCTCTCTCTCTCTCTCTCTCTCTCTCTCTCTCTCTCTCTCTCTGTCTCTCTCTCTCTCTCGCTCTCTCTCTCTCTCTCTCTCTCTCTCTCTCTCTCTCTCTCTCTCTCTCTCTCTCTCTCTCTCTCTCTCGCGTCTCTGAGGGTGGCGGCTTTGTCTTCGGCCCACTGAAGAGATAAGCCCGCCTCGGGTCGGGATCAGCAAGCAGGGACCAATTAAGAGCAAAGAAGTCGATCGCTGCGCATCATCATCATTGGAGAGGATTTTGGGGAATGGCCACTTTATACGTAAGCTTTAAATGAGATGCAAATGTAATGTCACCATTTTACAATTTGACAATTAATAAAAATATCAATTATAAATGAAGACTGTAGGTGAAATGGCTACTTAAAAATTCTTACTTTAAAGATGGCTTTACCCTTGTTGCAGGGTTTTACGTGAACAACAAATTAAGAGTGCGTCCAGTTATAATTTCTTCATCTTGAGTTTTATGTTAATATATTCAGTGCATACATAAATAAATGGGTGTAAAAAACACAGGGCAGGACTTTTTCATTTTTGTTTTTGCAATTTGCCACTGATAGAAATGCATAATTCAGGCTTGATCAAAGTGTAGGCCATGGGGCATTGTCTTTACCAGCTGATTAATTCTTCTTTGTATCACATGAAACTGACTACTGGCTTTCAACACAGAAACCATAACCTGTCTACGCAAATAAATGAATAACAACATTCACATGGACTTATAATCACTGTTTGTAAGTGAACGTGAGCTAAACCCCACATTAACATCCACCAAGGGTGTCGGATATGCATCGAGGGTGAAAGAAAAAAGCCTGTTGCCCTCCCCCTTTCCTTGTAATTTACAGGTGCTGAGGTTTCATCGATAGCCCAGTCTAGACCTGCCTGTCTGAGGAATATGACCGTCCCTTAATTCCCCCCCCGAAGCAGGTTGCGGGACAGGGAGGAGAGTGTGACTGCATGTCACCGGCGTCCTTGCCTCCTCCTCGTTAGACTTTGTAATGAAGCCGGAGTCTGGGCGCGGGCATAAAACAGCTTGCAGGGGGGGACTACGGTGACACGCCGCTCTCCAAGGTCCAATTTCCCTTGCACTCCCCCCCTCCCCCCCCCCTCCCCCATCATGCTCGGCTGTTTTCACTAAAAACCTGCCCAGGCCAGCGAAAGGCAAAGTTCGTCCAGGCTCCGCTTTATGAATCCATCAGTGAGGGAAGCCATCCTACCCTCCTTGATATGGACGCCATGTCTGCTGGAAGGCATCTGTTCCGTTCCTTGTCATGTGCCACGGAATTCCGTTCGTCCTTGGCCCGCTGAGACCCTTCTGTGGAAGAACGCAAGCTGCTCGCACGTCCCGCTCCTGGTCAAGGCGTCCCAGAGGACACCCCGACCAAGAAAAAGAGGGGGCCAAAATGAAAATGTCCAGGCGATGAGATTTTGAGTCCGCCCTCATCGAAAAATGTTTCACCTTCCAGGCAGCTTATTAAAAAGTCAGATGGGCACCTATAGCCACAGGCTCTAGTATTGGCTATTTCATTATCCAAGTATGGGCAGTGTGCTGAGGGGGGAGGCTTACAACTGACCTGGTCCCTCAGGTTCTGGGTAAAGGTTTAGGCTTGCCAGGGTTCCTCAGGTTAGCACTGCAGGTATCTTCAGCACATGCACCTTTTTCCCAGGTGTGTGTTTTAAAGATGCCCCAGCTTTCCAGGTGTGGCCTGCAGGGTTCGCGGTAAGATTTTTTAGTGTTAAATCAGCTCTTACAGGGTACACATGGCCTCTATTTGGACTCATATGTACTCTGGTAGTGTTTAATTAATTAATACTGGACATGTTATTTTGTGTGAAGCAGTCACACTGGCTTCAGGTACAGTGTATCGGAGCAGTGCACAGGGTCCAGGTGCGAATGGCACCACACAGCATGAGTCCTGTGAGGCCTTGAGCAGTCGAGCTGGGACCCTGCTGGGCAGGGCAGAGAAGCTCATTTCCAGTAACATCGGCTGACGTTGTTCCCGGTACAGTTGCCAAGCACCGATTTCCCACAATGCACCTCGGCACCTGAGGGATGGCGGACGTGGCGCGGAGCCCAGTTCGCCTGCCTGCTGGTCCCACTCCCTGATCCAGCGAAAGGGAGCAGGGGAGGTGCCCACGGCTTGGATCGTGGGTGTAACCGGGCCTCGAGCTGCCCCCTCAGTTCTCGAAAGGTCACTCCCAGAACCGCTCTTCCACAGTCGTCTGCTCGTCGACAGGGAATCGCTCGGGGCTGTCCGTTTCTAAGGCAACGGTTCCCAACCCTGTTCCCGGAGATCCACCATCCTGTAAGTTTTCATTCCACTCCTAATTTGGCGCACCTGATTCTACTGATCAGCAGCTCGACGAGATCTCTTGCTGTTGAACGAGGTGCGGCTTTGTTCGGGTTGTTGTGGAAAAACCCACAGGACGGTAGGTCTCCGGGAGCGGGGTAGGGAACCGCCGTTCTGAGGCCTGCTGCGGACCTTGCGTTCCCATGGCAGCGGATTGGAAGTGGAATAGAACCCCTGGAGGCTGCGTTAAATATACGAGCGCATGCCGGAAGTCACAATAGGAGGTAAGACCAATTGTCTGGCAGTCGGAGGGCTGCCGGTTCAAACCCCGCCCTGGGTGTGTCGAAGTGTCTTTGAGCCAGACACCTAACCCCTGACTGCTCTGGCGAATGAGAGGCATCAATTGTAAAGCGCTTTGGATAAAAGCGCTATATAAATGCAGTCCATTTACCATTACAATAGAAGCAAATCAGTGTGTGTGTGTACGGGAATCATGTGGTACACGGCGACGCTAAGAAGAAGCGCCCTGCTGCGCCATGTGCCCTGAGGGAAGCTATCGATGGGCACATTCTGCATATTTGCATAGGATATGCTAAAAGGGGACAAAACGTGTCGCAAATTTGTGCAAAAGCGGCACAAAACAAGTAGAAAGCTTGGGAAGAAAACATTTTTAGTGCCCCTTTAGTTGCTGATTAAATTATGGCACCATATTTTTATTTTTAAAATATAGCTATTTATTTGTGATAATATTAATACCATGTTCTAAGTATTATCATTCTTCATTTAAAATGAAAAGGTTATAATGAGATGACTAGTTCTGAGAACAAAATAATGGCACTTAGTCACTAAATATCACTTCTGCCATTACCATTAGGGGGAAAAAGTATTAGCATTTGAACTGTGGTACCTGTAGTAATCATCATGCTAATGTACTGAGTGGAGCTAAGCATGATAATGAACACCTACATTTCACAGTTTATCGTTCTGAAATTAAACGAACATTTTCAATTAAGCTCATTCCCTTTGAAGTGAATAAGCTAATTCCAGTTTCCAGAGATGGAACGTAGATATTAGTTTATTCATTTACTGGAGTTAAAAAAAAAAAAGTCTTTTCAGCATGGATATGCGTGTCTGGGCATGTGCAGTAGCCGCCACGAACAGTCGTGTCCTTAAAAGGATTAAGACGGGATTGAACCGGCTCGCATTACAAGGCGAGCGGACTCCGTGGGATCGACGCCGCCGCGAATCCGACTGAAGCCGCAAAAATGGCTTTCTTACCTCGGCGAGTTCCAGGGGGTCACAAAAGCAATTACAGAAATCAATTCCGCTCTTTCCTCTTGCGAAATAAAAAAGCCTTTCCGAGGAAGTCACTCCGACGTTTACTTCAATCCGACCCGGGATAGCGCCAGGAGCCGTGATAGACCGTTTCGGTCTCGTCGCACAGTCACAAAATATAGCGAACGTTTGATTATAATAACATAATAACGGCTACGTTTGAGAAAAGTAACTGGTTCTCCTTCAATTTCGAATAAACAAAATGTTTTACATAAACATTAATATTGTTGCCATATTATCCCCGTGCGAACTCTATTGAAGTTTAAATAATTGTATCGGCTAATCTTATTATTAATTCATCTTGCTGAATACAGTATTGGCACACGCTGAAGAAGCTCCAATGTCACATACAAGGAGACCTGAACAATTTGATATCGTCTCAAAATGCATGCAAAAATACATTGAAAAAAAAAAATATGCAAACAGACTCACTGACAAGCTCGGTGTACGGTGGGATAAACATCTAAAAAAAGCGGAAAGAGATATATTAGAGTAGACAGAGCCACTCTAGAGGGATGGCTGAAAATGGTTTATTTTAATGGCTGAGGGTGATATTGGCTGGGGCGTGGAAGTCACAGCAATGAATGTAGTTGAGAACCCGTTGCACACTGCTGGAGTTATAATGGTTGAGATTCCCACTGCGTTCTCTCGGGACCCCTGATTGTGTACCTGGGTCACTTATTAGGCTAAACGAATGCAGGTGACCCCGAGCGCTCAAGAGGGGGCAGTTCAGCGGGGGTCACCTGCAACACCTATTTTCATAATTCCCTCCATAGCCTCCCTCAGATTCCCCTGTTCCAGCTGACCTCTCTCACCCCAATTCAAAAATCCTGTTCTCTATGGAAGACCCGGGCACTTTAAGCACACAGCTGCCAATAGCGCAATGTCTAATGGTCGTGTCCCCTCCCCACGCCCCCCCCCCGTCCCCCCGTCCCCCAACCCCCCCACAAACCCCCTCCTCAGCTGTGTCTGATAAGGGGCTGCATTGATGCAAGACATCTGACACCATTTCCAACCTTTAGCCGAATTTTGATGGATTGCCCCCCTCTTGCCGCTCCAGCTGTTTCTGCGTGTCCCCGGGCCCCCCGGCCACACAGCCTCTCTTCATTTACCGCAAATCCACTTTTCCGCTTTGCTCCCCCCCCCCTCCTCGCGCTCCAACACCGCGAGACAGCCCGCTCCATCAAGCGTAATTGACGCTTTAGCGCTCGCCGTCGCCCCTCCGCCCCCCCCCCCCCCCCCGCTCTCTCCGCTGGTTGACCCGGACTTCATTTCCTATTCGCTGCTTAAAATAGGTTCGCAGTCAGTGAGGCAGGCGTGCTGTGTCTGCAGATGCAGCTTCATCCTCATTAAAATCTTCCTGCTGCAGATTTCTACTTATCTCTCTCTCTCTCTCTCTCTCACTTACTCTTTCTCTCTGTAGCTCATTTTTAAAAATTTGTTGTCTGCTCTGGCAAGCTAACACCTTAACATTTCAGCTTACATCTCTCTATCTCTCTCTCTCTCACACACACACACTCACTCACTCTTTCTCTCTGTAGCTCATTTTTTGAATTTGTTGTCTGCTCTGGAAAGCTAACACCTTGAAATTTCAAAAGATTTGCATTTGCAACAAATACTCTCAGTATTCAATGAACTAAATGCATAACAGTGTTTGTGTGTGTGTGTGTGCGTGTGTGTGTGTGTGTACATATGTGTGTATTTATGTATATATGTACCAACCAATTAAAGCTTGTTTATGAACGCCTTCACTTACTGCTCTAAGTTAAATTTTTCAAGAGTCTGGAGGAATTAAATGTAAAATGTACGTCATATCCGCAAGGTAATTTGGAAAGATTTCGAACTCGCTGATGAAACGGTCCCTCGTAAGCGCAAAACAAGCTTCCATTTCTTCTTGGCAGGCTGCTCTAACGCGACTTATCTATAATTGACACGGGGGTTATCATCGTATATCACGTCATTAACTTGCAACAGTCGCAGTGCTAATTGAGAGAAGGCGTTTGAAAAGAGCAGCAGAGTGAATGAATTGGCCTCAGAGAAGAAGATTCTGAATGCTCTCCAATCCCTTTGGGAATCCCACTGATAATGGGAATCCCAGGTCCCACGTTTAAGGGAAACACGGCTGTAAGCCGTTGGACGGTCGGTGCTAATAAAGAAACCGTTTTTGCGTGTCTCCATTTTGTATGCCCGTGGGATGTTATTCTAAGTGGGGCTCATCAGCGGGACTTCACTTCTTCAATGACCGTGACAAAACTCACGGTCTTGATGTTGTAGCTTTGTAATTGTCATGCCTCCCAGTTTGACTTAACATTACTCTCTGACCTAGCCTACTGTATGCTTACTGTGTGAACTGGACTGGCCATGCGTTCATGGCTATGAATAACTGGTACATAATGAGTATCGTACCTTATCAAACCTGTGTTTTGTAGTTGTTCCATAGACGTTCAGAATGCACTTATTCTATGTCACTTTGGATAAAAGCGCCTGCCAAATAAATGTAATGTAAAAACGCATGTTAAAAAAATAAAGAGACACACAGAGAGATAGAGTCTGGTAAATACAACAATAACACGTTCATCCTTTCCCGCAAATGGTCTAGCGAACTAGGCAAAGTACAATTTGGAAATTATGTCAATTTGTGCTTTGTACTAGTTCTTATTTTTATTGTTGCAGTTTTATTGCTGTTTGTCACTGTGTTCTAGTTATTTTCCATGTTACACAAGATGCACTTGTGAAAGAGGCCTCGGTCTCGAGTGTATCCTCCGCATAAATAAAAGAATGATGAAATGATGTCAAAGCCTGTTAAATGTGTATGTAATAAAACGGCTTTACGATATTTGAATAAAGAATTAGGAAATTGGGGCTTCGGGGTTTGTTATTCGCCAGTTCAACCGCTTGAATCTTAAAGTAACTAAATAGTTGCAGTACTTGAACTTTAGTCTGATTCACTTCCCATTCATTATAGCAAGGGAATACTGAATGTAAGTTCTCGTGAGGTGGGGTGGGGGGGGGGGGGGAGGCAAGGGGGGCTTATGTCTTTCCCTTTCAACATTTAAAACCTTTCTGATTTGTTTATAAGTTGGTTTCAGCATAAAAATTCAGCGCTGTAACTTTTCTGTGCACTTTTATATGATCTTATCTGTCTTATTTGAGGGTCTAATGAACACTTTGTTTTTCTTAAAGGAACTCGAATTCTGAGAAACTTTTAGACCGCTCACTATTAGATGTTTCCTTCAAAACGTATCTGTTGGGTGCTGCAAATTTGTGCACTTGGAGTTTTATTTTTAGATTTCTTCTCTTCAACAACAGTGAAGTCACGCTGTGTACAGCCTCTGGTGCTCTGGAGAGGTAATTTGCGATGTATTGCAGAACATGTTCTTGTTTGCCACAATTACAAGCACTTGCTGACAAAGGAAGTTGAAATGCTTTTAAGTAAATGACACAGTTCCTGGCATTTCGCTGCCAATTCCCCGAGAAGCTTCAAAATGAAGGCCCATCGCTTCGATAAATGTGCCGTTGCTTTCTGCAGTAATGGAAGATGCGCGGACGTGTATTTTCTCTTTAAGGCTAATTTTATTAGCCCTTTTTCAGATTCTCCCCATTTTGGGATTTCCGAACGAGCCTCTCGAGACGCCACGATGCACCCCGCCCCACCCCAACAGCAGTGCTGTTTGCGAAAGTGAGCCATCGCTCTCTCAAATTGCCACAAGGTGTGACAGAAAGGCAGCTGGGCTGATCTGAAACCAAAGTGCATCTCTGGTGCCCTGTGGCCACCGTGCACGTCAATTGGAGGAACTCATTTAGCAGGAACCACAGACACCCAGTCTGACAAAAAATAAAAATAAAAGCCCAACTGCTGGCGTGACAAGACAAATTTTGTCCCACCGCCGCTTCTGTGGACTCCTAGGGCTCTGCTCTCCGCCTGGCGCGTGGTGCGTTGTGAGCGGTCGCACTGGCAAAATGGTATTTTCACCATAAACTTTGACGAGCGGTTTGGTAATTTCGTGACTTGTCGTGTTCCAAAGTTGGAGGAGAGCTATTGCTGGGGGTGTGTCAGTCAACATCGCATGGCGCAGTGCAATTTTGGGAGCTCTTTGGAATTTCCGGGACGCTCCAGTCTGTCATTGGTGCCATTCGGCCACACGGCTCTTAAAGGGAATGAAAAGAGGTCATTTGATTGGCTATTGGCTAACAAATGCAGCTGCACCACACCCACTGATAGTGTATTCGGTATGGCCCCGCCCAGTCTCCAGGTGCGTCACGTGCTTTACGCTGTGGGATGCTCCTCTCTGAGAAAATACCAACAAACACAGGCCACGCCCAGCGTGCCAGCCGCCGTGCCACTGACCGTGCCCACGCACCGTGCGACATTGATTCCAGAATACAGAGCCCACTGCCATTAAATGCTATTGACTGAGATACGCCTCTAGCCTGACACCGCAGGACCCACCCTGCATCTGTGGTGAGCATCCTTAGGCAATTCGTCATTTTGTCAGGCAGTTATTTTTGTTTTTCCTTCTTTGTGAGGTCTTCTTTATATGGTGTAAAAAAAAAAAAGGAAAAAAAAAGAGACTACACAGGAAGCTGTTGCTTCTTCGTGGGCGTGGAGAATCACAATAAGCCCCTTCCACAAACTCGGAACATCAGATTTCATCCCCCCTCTTCGGTTTGGGCCGCGATAAGTTCCGGTCCTCCGGGGGACCGTATTTATTTTTCGGCCACGCTTCGCTGGGCTTTGCGGCAGTTCGCCGTGCCTTTGCAATGCATCGTGGGTGTTTTGTTTTGCGGGCAGACGGTGCGGCCGGGTGCCGGGGGCCTGGCGGGGCTGGAGAATTCGGAACTCTTCCGTCTGTTCTTTCCGCCGTGAGCGTGCGGTGGATTGACGGATGTCAGCCGCGCTTCCCGCCGGCGACGTCTCACCGACAGGCCGAGCGAATCCGGCTGAGGAGGACGTGACAGACGGCCGGGGCCTCTATCTCTTCTCAAAAAAATAAATAAATAAAAAAATAAAAAGATCTGCTGAGATGTGTGGTGAATGGGAAACGTTTTTTTTATTTATTTATTTATTTTTTTTTAAGGGCGGTTGACACAGCCACGTACTTCAGCCGCCGATGCAAGTGCTCTTCAGTGAAGACTCGGACTGACTGACTGACTGACTAAATACTGTCTGTCTGTCTGACTGAGTGACTGACTGAGTGACTGACTGACTGAGTGACTGACTGACTAAATACTGTCTGTCTGTCTGACTGACTGACTGACTGACTGACTAAAGACTGTCTGTCTGTCTGACTGACTGACTGACTGACTGTCTGTCTGACTGACTGACTGACTAACTGACCAAAGGCTGTCTGTCTGGCTGACTGACCGACCGACTGACTGAAAGACAGACCGGAGGTTATTTCGATAGCCACTGGTAAAGCCTCACGGTATGAGGGCACACCTGTTGCTTCTGTCACGGCTTCACAGACACCTTCTGTCTGAAATCTACAGGACTGAGATCTGCGGGGCGCAGATAAACTGTTCCGTTAGGTTTGCAGTGCAAGAACTATGAAGGAATACAGAAAAAGGACCTGGTGGATCAACTGAAAAGCAAGAATTAAATCCATTTTTTTGTGAGCGCAATACAAAAACCGTTGCTGACTGCCTCCTTCGTGTGTAAGAACATATGAAAATATGGCTCTTACTTTTCCTTGCTGACTATGTGTGTGTGTGTGTAGGGCAGGTGTCACATGCCTCTTGCCAGTACAGTCTTGGTTTTTCGCCCCCATACTGTGAGTGAGATCCATCTCTGAGATGTGATTAACTCCAAAGTAAACCTCCGGTTCTTTTCTACGGCGTCGTCTAATTGGGCTTCGCTGTGACAATGTTAATCAAAAGGGAACCCTTTTGCTGAAGGGGAAGCTGGCAGAGAAAAGCAAGCTGAAACGAAATTGAGTTGAAGCAAATTGAACTGAATCATATTGAATTCGGTTGAAGTGCATATTTGTCGACATTAGGTTAATCACCCCTGGCCTGTGTCTTCCCATTTTAGAAAGGACCTCTTTATGTACAGGAATGAGAGCCGAATATAACCCATAATATGGGTAGTCTGTGTTTGGCCTGGGCGGTTATAAGCAGGTCTGTCATGTCATTTGATCACAGTCACAACATCACACTCCTCCTCCCTCCCCACGTTTCTTTTTTTTTTTGCATGTAATTTGAAACTAACGAAAAGTGACAAGTCATTTACATCTGTTGTTAATTATAGAGGGAGCCACCGGGGGAGTCAGTGTTTGGTTTTTTTAATGAGGTGGGGGAGATCGCAGTCATTCTCCTATGGTTACGGCACTGACTGGGTACTGGGCTTCCCCACTGCAGGCATCCTTACTCTCGACCCCTCGACCCAACCCCCCCACCCCCCCAAAAATTACAAAAAGATATCTCCCTCTCTTCAGTACAGGAATGACCTATTATATTATACACTAAGACCGCAGATTTTCAAGGTAGCACCTTCCTTATACAGTATGAGTACGTTATAAACAAAACAGACAGATATTTTCAAGTTAGTACCTTCTTTATACATTCCTTTTTTAAGTGCAGTAGCTTGTTTCCATGGGAAATATTGAGGGATAAGAGTTTTTCTCACTGGCGTATTATCATTGTTCAACGAACAGACGTCTGTCCAAATATTGCAACATGTTTAATCTGAGATGTTTCCGGAAATAGTTTTCACTGTTCGTATTAGAATTAACAAGAGCAAATTAGCAGAAACAGCAAGATATGCAGACACATCCATATGCAGGAGGCCGGTGTCATATTTGTTTAGCATTATCGCGCTGTAACAGGCGTATAATGAACGTAAGCAGAACTTGAAGTAGGTCTTTTTTCAGACTAATGGAAGTTAAATCAAATATAAATTTCCTTCTGCTGGTTACAGATTCACTGCTTTCTCGTTGCTCATAGCGCCAGTTTGCAGACTGCAGCACAAATAATCCAACCCAGTGATTAGCTTTTCTAAACGAGAAGTGACTCTAAAGATAAACGATGAATGCCTTTTTCATCCCTGACTTTCTGTGTCACCATCTTTGCTTTTGTCTCGTCACCATCCGGTTCATAATCATTTCATGAAGACGTATGTCAATGCTAATTGCATGGGAGTCCTGGCTGTTTTACCCACTGGTTAATTGCTGGGATAATTCAATCTTTACGGTGTTTCCTCTCTTAGCCAGGCTCTGTAAAAGGTTCCATGGCAAGTTGGCGAGTTTGTGTTTGAAAAATTTGTGGAGTTAGGAATTATGGAAAAATTATGACAATCTTGATGAAGTATGACACAGAATGAGGGGGGGGGGGGAGTGAAATTTTGGCTTTAAAATTTATTCTGAGCTGTGCATTTTGTTCTTAACTTCAGGCAATATGTTTAAACACCTGCTCTGTTTTCAGGCTCCTGTGATGTTTTCAGTTGCCTTAAATAACTTCCTGAAAACTCCTAATTAAAATCCTTGATCAAAGTTAAGGACAAAAAGTGTATATCGGATGGATTGTTGCCTTAGCGTTCCTGGATCCCGGGTTTCCTCATCCTAGCAATTTAACCGAAATTAGTTGAGAAGCTGAAAAAGGTTTAAAACTACCAGGGGAAATTATTAACCGAACGGAACATACAGAAAGCGATTAAATTCCCACAATTGAAAATGCAAGGCATGCACTTGAGTGGATGCCGACTTAATTAAAGCAGCATTATACACACAACGGACAATTACGTTTTGGGCATTTTTAGGATTTTTTTAATCCAAAGCAACTAACACAGCTTGCATTTTTGACATGCAATCAATATATAAACAGCTGGATGTCTACTGAAGCACCTCAGGTTGATGACATTGCTCAAGGCTAAGATCGCAGTGCCCCGTCCGGGAATCAAGCCAGCAACCCTAGCAGAGTTGCAACACTCAGTCCCCCTACGCTGCACTGCCACCACATTCAATGGCCAACGAGGGCGTGCGTGGATGGCGGTATTTGCTTTGTGTGTCTGAGCTGGCGGTATTTGCTCTGTGTTGTCATTGGGGGTATATCAGGGCACTGGAGCCTGGAACAGGGGGAAGATGAAGAGGCCACTGTTAGGGACTGGTGACAGGAGGAGAGGCAGCTGAATGGTGGTACCAGGTGAACGGGCTGGGGGGTGGGGGGGTGGGGGGTTGGGGGGGGGGGGGAGTGAGCAGGTGCAGGGGGTCAGCTGTGCCCATTGAGCGTGGAGCGAAGGGTTGTTGGGCACAAAAAAAAAAGGGGGTGGAGGGGGTGGGTGGGTAAGTGAGAGAGAAAGGAGGAGAAAGTCAACAAAAATTACGGCCAAGGGGGTTTGGGGGGAGGGGGGAGGGGTGGGGAGAGAGAGGCGGAGTCCTTAAATAAGGCATCAAGTCAAGGGGCGTAAGGAGTTTTTTTTTTTTTTGGTTTTTGTATTTTTTTTTTGATGGAGTCAGCTGGCGTGATATGAGAGAACAGCTGGTGTCAAGTACAGGACCCCGAGGACAGAGAGTGCTCTGTGGGGACTGGAGCAGGGCCAAGTTGGGACCAGCTTGCAGGGGAGGCCTGCCAATACGAGAGGGGGGCCTTCACCAAGATTATATAACTCTGGGGTGATGGGGGGGGGGGAGTGGCTGGGGTGGGGGGGGAATAACAAACGACAACAGTGGAGAAATCTTTGACTGAGCTGGGAAAGCGCATGTTTTGAATTACAAACGGACAATTTAGGGAAAGGAGAGAGACCCCTCGCCCCCCAGGATCATAAAACACGGAAAAGAAAAGGCATTCACCTCTCCGGCTGTTTCTCCCCATCAGCCCCCCCCCCCCCCAAGGGATGCAGTGGAATCAGGGAGGAATTAGATACATAAAGCTGCCTGCTTCTGACAAATACCAGGTTTACTTCTCTGGTCATATTCAGTGCCATGATGTATTACAACACATGTCTAATGTGCCTTTTTTATGATATAAGATAAGATAGATGAGATACGATTACACTTTATTGAGCCCCCTCCTGGGGTTATATGTCCTCTGCATTAACCCATCCTAGCTACTTCAGGAGGAGCGGGCAGCCGCAGTGCAGCGCCCGGGGACCAACTCCAGTTCTGAGGCCAGTGGCTCTTTGTCAAGGGCAATGGCGGGAGTTTACCTAACCTGCTATGCATGTCTTTTTTGGTGTGGGAGGAAAGGGGAGAACCAAGAAGAAACCCACACGAACACGGGCAGAACGCGCAAACTCCACACACACAGAGAGGATTCGGCCCTCCAACAAAATGTATTTTATACTTTTCTGGGAGAGGAGTTGATACATATTTGATAATGAAACACAGACTTACAATTTACCCTTCTCATACCCAACCAAGCAGCATGCAGAGTTTTTTTCTTCTTCTTCTTTTTTTTCCGCCCCAGAATAACTTTCTTTAAACAGTGGAGTGACTGCGTGTGGGGTGCAGCATAAGCTGTCATTACTTCTCCTTTGAGATGGAAGCCAAATAAATGAAGAAATACGCAAAATGGAAGAGCGGGGTTTTCTGCTCTAGTGCAGCGTCCCGCGACGTTTATTTCTGTGTGTTTTGGCACGTCCCCCCCCAGGCTCTATTTTCAGCCTCGGTGGAGTTATGATAATGGCTAACCCCGGTCCTAAAGTTTTCTTTGAAGCTCAACTGATTTTTGAATAAAGAAAACCGTACAGCGTCTGCAGCATTACCGTAGAGCACAGCGGTACGACCTCACAAGGCACAAAATTCATAGCTACTGGTCTTCCCCGGCTGATTTTTTTTGTTTCAGTTGGAACTTAGCCCACCCCTTTCATTGATCTTACTTGTAAAAGCCACATCACCTCCAAAAAGGATATATGGCATAAATAATTTAAATATTATAATTCTTGCTGATCGCACTTGCTGATAACGCAGAACATTTCTCAGACTTCTTGAGGAAATACGCAAATTAATTACTCAAATTCAATAATTGCTAAAAGCTTTTTTGCGAAATGGCTTTATGCCAGAACCCTTTGAAAGAAGGAAACGTTTGCTTGCTTGCTTGATTGGCGAGATGGAATTTAGTCATTGTGTGGTTTTATAAAAGCAGGCCAATGCACAGAAGTTCAATTAATAAATGAATTAAAGCAGAACTGAATAATCAGCCAGATAACAGCACACATCCAACTCTGATCACACTGATTGGCTAAGCACCAAACACAGCTGCTCAATAACACCGCTATACAGGTTAGCCAGTTACCCATATTGAAAAGGATAAAACTTGCTGTGCTTTTTATTCCAAATGATCGGTCCGATTTATTGGTGCTGTGGAACAGGAACTAGCGAAGCTGAGGCCTTCATCACAAAGCAGGTCTCTGTCTCACGTACGTTACTTAAAAATTCCAGGATAATTTGATGCGTATCTTATCAAATAATTACAATTTGATTAGTTTATCCAGGATTGAATCATCTCAGATAATTGCACGCACCCACTCTGCTATAAAGGGGAGATGAATCACATGCCAAAAACAGGATCAGACTCCTCATATAGACACAAATGGAGGTGGCTTTGCCCTTCGCTGGATCATGCAACATACCGAAATTGGCGAAAGCAATATTTTTCCAACTCTCAAAATGTACCCTATGTTGTTTTTTTTTTATTTTATTTTGTGGTTGTAGACCACAGGGAACTGGTTAGCTAACTGAATATATCTATTCCTCATGTCTGTGCAGTTGGGGCCAGCTAGCAGGGTACAGATCCATCCATCCATCCATTATCTGTACCGCTTATTCCTGGTCAGGGTCGAGGGGGGTTGCTGGAACCTATCCCAGCATGCATTGGGCAAGAGGCAGGAATACGTCCTGGACAGGTCGTCAATCTATCGCAGGGCACACACAACATTCACTCACCATTCACTCACACACTCACACCTACAAACACATCTTGATGTTATTTCGGTTAAGTACCTTTATAAAATGAGCTAATCTAAGCTTGTTTGATATTTAAAGCTAGTTACAAGTAAATTGTCTGACTAGAGAGGCTATGATGTCACATCACCTAGCGTGACATAATCATTTTTTAAATCATTTTACAACAGTTTAATTAAATTCCTGTCTGATGTCCTGTCTGTGCAATAATGTTCCTCTTTCATGAGCTGTTCCAGATCTTAGGAGTAATTGTGACCGAGTTCCGAGCATGGAGAAATGTTCTTTCGCTAGCTACTGGGTCCACCTCAGTGAATGGTTTGGTGTAAATCAACAAACACATCTTGTCATTGCATAAAGCGTGCCTTTGATATAAAACACCAACAGATGTTTAACTTGTACTCTAAATATTTAACAAACATAGTGACAGAAACCAATTCCTCCAACTACCTTCTAGAACATTCTTTTTCAACACGTTGAAAAAAAAAAAAAAAAACAGTTCCATTGGCTAGTGAAACTGTTTAGAACGTATGTGTGGAAAGGTTAAGTCCCAAAGGTGTTTGCTGGAATGTAAAACACTAAGCTGTACATACGATTGCCCCAGGGGGCTGCAGTGAGAAATTCAACACTGGTCCAACTCACACCTGATTCTTACATAATCCGGGTTGTTTCAGGATCAGGAAGCGTCATGGCATTTAATTGCCAAAAAATGCAAAACCCCCCATTTTCTAACTGAAAAATTAAAGGCAAAAAATTAGGGCAGAGGCAAAAACATCTGGTGGTCACAGATTACATCTAAAAACGGAGGAATCACATTTTAAAAGCTTGGTTTACATACCTGGCTCGTGCTTTTCCGCACTCTACTTTGGTAAACAGTTCGGTCTGACTCATCTCTGCCACTGGAATGAATGGACAGAATGTGAAGTTTCAGATTAATGAAGTCACTTTTGGGCCCAGAGATCGCAAAACAGCACTCAGATAAGGAAATGAATAGTGACCGTATTGGCTCAGTGCTTTGTTTGCGACTGGTAATTGTCCCTTAATTCTAACCTTCTTTTCGTAAAATGAAAATGAGATCCCCACTAATGGGATTAATTTAGTCACGGCCCCACTTTGAGAGCAACACACAATGAGGCAAGGAAAGATCAAGGATTTGGGGGAGGTGTGGGGGTAAAAAGTGCCTTGGGAAAATTTCACATTAGATGCATCTGTTTGCATTTTACAGACAGCACCGTCTCAGTAGCCCCCAGTAGCAACACGTGCTTCTTAATAAATGAAAACCTTTATTGCCCCGAAGGGAATTTTGCTTGCACACAATGAGCGATACAATAAACACATAACAAAGTCACAATAACAGACAGTAATCACAAACAAGTCATACATGAAAGCATACGAGGGAAATAAAGAGATACAAACTGAAATGCACAAAGGTAGAACCAGCATTCACATTAGGGACATTGCACTGGGAGACATTTGTTCAAGAGAGTGACACTCTTAGGAATGAAGGAGGTGAGTGCTCTTTCTGTTTTTGTGTTGATGGCGTCTGGTGTCTTCGTCCTTATGGCAACAGTCCGTAACGGTCGAATAATGGATGGGAGGGGTCGTCCATGACCTCATGGGCAAGGTTAAGAATGAGCTTGTCAGACAGTGCAGTTGTACTTTCCAGAGGAGGTTAACCTGTTAATGTTCCAGCACATTTTCCATGTCAGCACCGCGTGTGAACGGAAGCAGGAGTAGATTTTCCACGTAAGACGTTTTTTTTACCAATTTGCCAGATCACGTCCCGGTAAAAATTTTACGGAAATCTTCCACCGAGGCTTTAGCGTGGACTAAAAGCAGCAACGTTCCCAGATAAAGCACACGCAAAAAAGTTACAATGACCTTGACCAGAACACCGGGTCGACAATTTTTCTCTCCGAGCCGCTACGTTGCCAAACGTGAGCAGTGAATGTTGTGGCCTTTTAACCCCATTTGGCGCCTCCATCTTCAGAGCCCAGCTGCTTCGTATTCTTTATCTCTGCTTCTCTTTCAGTTTTTCATTCTAGCTTCTTCTAGTGTTTTCCCAGGTCCTCCTATGTGAATAACTCAGAAACATCACCTGTTCAGAAATTGAGTTGAGAGAGAGAGAGAGAGAGAGTCTGTGTGTAAGAACAAAATGAAACAAATCTGCCAGCTGAAGAAAGCAGAAGCTGAAAAGCTTTTGCTGGGTTTGCTCTGGTTCATCTTCTTTGTTGTCTTAGTTTATTTTTGTCTGGAATCCGTGAGGAGGACGGGAGAAGATTTTCGGTTTTGATTTTGTGTCAGTGCTCTCTCTCTCTCTGTCTCTCTCTCTCCCTCCATGTGGGAAATTTGGGTGGAAACCCGCCCGGAACTGACAGTGGGATTCCACGTTAGCCACTAAATCCAAGGTTGCTTTCTTCGCTTTGTTTAAAACGCCCATTAATCAGCAGTGTTATTCTTTGGCCATGTAGTATATTAGCTGGCTTTTTATTAAGAGAAATGGCAAAATCAGTCCGCTTGCCGGACTGACAGATTATTACAAGGTCTGCGCACACGACTTGACTCCACTTCTCCTGTTTTAAACCCGCGAAATACCGCAGCAAAGTTGGGGCTTTATGGCAGAAACGTAAGTTGCTTGCGGAGTGCCATCCGTGATTACACAGGCATGAGGCATAAACCGCGAATGAAAAAAAACAAGCACTGCCCATACCATCTAAAAGGTATTATCATTTCTTTTTTTTTTTCATCCCCCAACTGTTATGTTATGATCCATTTCTTATTTACACAGTGTATTTCCAGAACGCCGCCCATTCATAATGCAGCCATTATCGCGGAGTCAGCGACCACCGGATTGGTCGGTCGGGGACACGAGTGAGTGAGTCAGCGTGGGGGGGGGGGGGGGGCGGGGGGGGGGGGAGCTCTGACCACTTCTGAAAGCCAGCGGAGGACTCGGCGCTCTCACATTATCTCCGCCCTCAGGCGTGCTTTTCCCGCTCGTCAAACGAAGCCCAAATTAGCGCGGCGGCGGTGTTGAGCCGAGCTGAGCCGAGCCGAGCCGAGCCGAGCCGAGCCGAGCTGTGCTGTGCTGTGCTTAGCCCCCCCTCCCCCCCCCCGGTGCTAATGCTAGCACTCTCTCTCAGCACGCCTGCGACTCACGGAACTGGATTCCTGCTTTTTCCCCTTCCGTGCGTTTGCATGGGAAAAAGCGCAGCGAGCACCTTTTCGAGCAAGAGGACGTCATCCTTGTCACAGGAAATGATTACTGTGGAGGCTGGGGGGGGGAAAGTGGAGCGGGTCAGAAGAGGCCATTTGGTGCACGGCTGGGGGGGAACCGAAACAACAGCCTGGGATTGGCTGAGACTGTTTTTGATTGATGCAGAGAGCTAAAAAATAAAAAAAAAGACAGAATTTATCCATCTTTCATTCTGCTGCACCGCTGGACTAGAGCTAAATATAGGTATCTTCCAGTAAACGGTTTTGGCCATGTTAAGGACTGGACCTCAAATTATGCGGGTCAGTTAAAGCATGCCTTCGAGGTAGCATGGGATTTTCTCGAGACTGCAAGTATTTCCTGGATGTAGATCAAGGTCAAATCCAAATTGCCTTATTCCCAATTGCAGTGTGCTTCCTAGCTTGTTAGCGTAGTCCCATGCGAATCCCGATTGTAGCGTGCTTTAAATTCCACTTTATTTAAAGCTGTGTAGTGCCTAAAGTACAGTACTTTGGAAACTCGTCTTAATACACAAGTGCGCACTAAAAAGGCACGCTACAATTGACACTGGGAGTTAAGGTTAGGGGCAAATACAGACCAGCCAATGACATACTTGAATAATTGATTAAACGGCCAATCACAGCCATGGAATTCCTCCTTACCCAGAATGCTCGATCGCTCGACTCCCAGCACCGGGAACAGGAGACACCTGAAACGTTCATTTGCTACCAGCTGCCCGCCACAAGTGGGTGAAACAAACCTTGACAAACAGACACGAAAAAGACCAGCTGCCGGTCATCCTGGGCAGCGCATGTGTTCCAGCGCATGTGTTTTTGTTTCTCCCCTAAATTACACGCCCCGGTCGCGAGATGCGTCCTGAGAGGACGGAGAACCTTCGAAGCCTATAAAGCAAAGGGAGGCTGACAACTTAATGACAGTTTCCCCCACATCCCAGAGCTTCCAGCCAACCCCGCGGTGTTTAATTTCCGCTAATGAATCACCCCGTTGGCTGCTGGGAAATGTTCTTGAGTCGGGCGGACGGGGACAGGAAGCGTCGACTCTGATTCTTTTACCTCTGCGTACAGTTTGCGGTGGGAGAGGGCGTGGCTGCTCGTATTTCTTATGAGATTGGAAGAGCCTGAGAAGAAGAAAGTAGAAAGTACCGCTTCGGGATTGATTGCTCTGCCCTTCGGGATAAGAAATCCTGTAATTACAAAAAAACACATTTTTAAATAGTGGGAAATTATCTTCCGTTTCTCTCTGTTTATGCTCCTGGCCCCCAAATTCCCCCAAAGCCAGAACTTCATGATCTCATGAAAACAAAATGGACGCTGACATATCTGGATCTTCATTTAAAGGGAAGTGTTGTTCCCAATCTATGGACTGAACAGCTGCCAGCCACACAGCCTGAGCACGGATAGATTCATTTTCCTTAATTGTTTTGATGTCTTTTTTATTGACTGCATCTCCCCGTTCTTTACATATATTTGTGTATGTCTTCATTCAGTCAACTGCCTCCTTTCATTTACAATTTTGTTTAAAAACAGTGAATTATATTATGACATTACAGTACATTTATTTGGCAGACGCTTTTCATCCAAAGTGCATACTATATTTAGTATTATTATGCAAGACTGACAGATCTAATATATATGTGTCCTCGGGTACTCTTGTTTTAGCTTGAATGACAACATCATCATCATCATCATAAGAGAACACATGAGGCATTAAAGATTTTTCAGTATAACTGGCCGCTCCATTAATCATCAAAGGATGTATCCCTGTCATTACAGTGATGCACTATTGTAAAGAACAGCATGCATTTTTATGTCAGTGCATTTGTTCATCCTTGTGCACAGACTGTATGTACATGTATATAGTGTTATTCTTCTCCTCCAGCCCACAATACTCCCCTTTGTTTAACTGCTTTCCCGGGGCGCACTAATGCTGGGGGCATGTCCGGGCCGGTCCCTGCGTTTGATATGATCTGTAACTGGAATCTTCCCACAGTTGGGGGGGTAATCTGATCACACGTAAGACTGGTCACAGGCTGACTGGAATGTTCAAATGGGGGTGGGGGGTGGTTCCAAACCTGTCCATTTTTTACTCCTCTCTGCATTTTTTATTAAATTTATATTAGTGTATTTTTTATGTTAATTCATGGAGTGGTCATATTTTATTACTTTCCTGATAACTGGAAGAAGTATTAGGACATGTGCAGGATCAAAGAAAGATATGAAGAACCATACTCTCTTTACACCAAACATTAATATTTACATGGCATAGTGCTAGGTTTTATTCTATAATTGATTAGTATTCGTGCGAGGGACACATAGGGTTTTAGATCCAGAAACCTCATTTATATTTTCCATTGATGAATTTTTGTTTTTTTTTGTTTTTTTACTGTAATGAGATATCAGTGAGCATATATACATATCATGTTGTGCACTACTATGAACAGAGGAAGTGATATTGCATCCGTTTTGCATTATTGATGTGCAATGAATCAGTTATATGAGGTCATTTTAAAACCTTCACAGTGTCTGACATAAATTTCATCCAAAATTACATGCACTCAGAAATTTCCACTGTTTATCATTGTCATTATCATTATCAACTGGTAATCATTAATCTTGGAATAAATTAGAAAAACAAACATATTCTATTCAGTGAACTTTCCAATTGAGTGTACAGCATTCATTTTCACAGTAGTGTGAGGTTTAAAATAATAAATATTACAAAAATGTAAATGTACCGAATAAAAAGTTATTTCTTGATTTTTTTATATCATTTGGCTTAATGATGTTGATTTTGTCGAAGATGTTTTCCTCCATATAAACATAACCCAGGTTCCGTTTTTCAATCTGAGCCTCGATTGCTCTGAAGCAAATTGAGTCATTATAGGCTCCCATTAGTGAGTCTGTGAGAGATTAGTAATTCTGAACTGTGCATCCATTTGAACACCACCTGCCCCAGTACCACTTCCTAAAATGTAAATTATGGAACTATGAGTTTTACTGATCAAGAACAAGGTTCACGCTACTGATACGCTCGGCTCTATCTACCTTTCTCTCTCTCTGACATTTCTTTCGTTAATTATACATGACTGACTTTTTTTACTTTGTAATGCACGTAAGCGAAAGTAATTGACTTTGGTTTTTATTTCTGTTCTAATTTGGGACGCCTGATTGCATTGTCTGGCACAGTGGTGCCCAATCACGGGCCACGGAGGGCCGAGAGTGTGCAGGTTTTCATTCCAACCAATCACTTCACCTGCTCATTACCCTAATTAGTTCCTCTGTGGTTGAAGGTGTGTTAGTTTAGCGTGCCCATGCCTGTTGCCCATTGATGATGGCATCATCTGTAATTTTTTGGAGTCTGCAGACTGGCCTCTCCAGACTTCTTTCCAAACTATGCAGCCATTGCAGCAGAATATTCCTCCCCGCATAGAACTGGTGTTCAGGCAGAATAGTGCCTTCATTCCATCACACTTCTTGAGTGTTGGTGCAGGGAATGTCCTGCTGACAGAAACCCTCCTTTCTGATACACCCCCCCCCCCCCCCCACCGCTAGCACCATCCACCCATTCGGCTCAACAATAAAGAAACGCCTTGAACTTGAACCTGCAAGATATATTTTGTTTAGCACCGGTGAAGCACATTTACGCCCAGGAGTGCTGCAAACTGCAGTTGTTTCTGACGTGCAGAATCTGGCTGAATGTGGTGTCACTTTGCAACATGGATTAAAGGAACAAGCTAGACACAAAATGTGGAGCTGGGAGGCTGAGAGAATCTGGAAACATAGCCTCTTTTGAAATACTTTAAAGGTTCATTGAAGATAGAAATGATGACAGAATGTCTTGGGCTGGGATTAACTGAGCCTGGAACCCATGAATACTACCCTCTGTTTTTCTCCAGCAGTACCTGTACACACACACACACACACACACACACACACTTTTTTTTTTCTCCCAGTCACCATGTTAGAAAATCTCGGACCGTGCTGCGGATTCTGTCGCATCACGCAGCGACGCAGGTGAAAAGCGCTGCGGCAGACTGCGGATAGGCCCTGCAGGAGCCTCATCTTGATTATCACATCACTCAAAGTCACGGCTCTGGGGCGGGGCTGACCAGTGCTGCCTGGTCCTTTGGGGGCGGGGGGGGGGGGCGTTTGGGGGGCGGAGCCGACCAGTGCTGCCTGGTCCTTTGGGGGCGGGGGGGGGGGGGGGGGGGGGGCGTTTGGGGGGCGGGGCTGACCAGTGCTGCCTGGTCCTTTGGGGGCGGGGGAGGGGGGGGCTATGGGTGGAGGGGCGGGGGATAGTGTCTGCCTCGGACGCTCCCTCTTCCTCCCCCAAGAGAGGGCGAGACACACACACAGTGAGAGGGGTACGTATTATTGAGCGCGCGCAGGAAGTGACACGCGCGAAGCGGGCTCGCTGAGCTATGTATCGAGTCGGCGATAAACGTGACGGATGAGTCCCAATTTCCCCGCTGAATGATTTATATTGGCCGGTGATCTATGTTGTTGCCGCGGCGGCGGCGGCGGCGCCGTGAGCGATTGGCTGCCGTCCGCCAGCCCCGGAGGCGAGCTCGCCGTCGCTGCCGTCGCCGTAAAGGAACCAAAAAAAAAACCCCAAAAAAAAGACAAATAGAAATGCTGTGAGAAAAGTGCAGAATCTGTTCCGTCTGATCGACCTTAATTGCCCGTCCGTCGTCTCGGACGTGGCTTCGAATCTCGCGTGGAGATAAAATCATCGCTGATCTCTGATTGGCGATTTACCGCCACGCGAAATTTACATCCTCATTATCCCGATGCCTGACGGAGTGAAGAAAATTATAAAAAAAAATTTGTCGTCTACTGTGTTGTGCGTAGAATGTGCAAATACACTCGTCACACTCGTGCTAATGCCTTCAGTCTGCCACAGTGCTGTCGTTATGTGTGTGTGTGTGTGTGTGTGTGTGGTTGCTGAGATAAACAAAAACAGGTGTGCTGCGTTGGCTGATCCTGTTAAACCGTTTGTTCGGTGTGTGTTCGGTCATACGGTCACGGCATCAGATCTGGATCGCATCAAATTCAAAACATTGGTCCTAGCATACCAGGCAGTCAAGGGATCAGCCCCAGCATACCTCCACAAGATATTCAAACCCTACATGCCAGCCAGATCCCTCCGTTCTGCTACCTCAGAACGCCTGGCACCTCCCCCTCTTTGCACCTGCACTTCCAGAACTTCCTGTCTGTTCTGGCCCCACGATGGTGGAATGACCTCCCCGTGGAGGTCAGAACAGCTGAGACACTGACCCATTTCAAGCGACGACTGAAGACTCACCTCTTCAGGCTGCACCTCTCCCCATCCCTCCCTACCTCCCTGTAATCTCTTAAATGATCGTAAGCTTAGGGTTGTAACTAGGTAGCTGTTTCGTAGGTGACTTAGTTAATGTACCTGTCTTAACTACTGCTTGTATTTTTTCCATAGACTGCGTTGTTGCTGTTCTCGTTGTGTTAGTATTAATCAGTTTAACCTTCAGGGTCCAAGTTGAACTATGCGGTTGTTCCCTGCACTTGGACCGGTACTTCTCTCTAGGGTTTTCGTCATACTTGTTCCTGGTTATGGTTGTACACTTTGTTGTACGTCGCTCTGGATAAAAGCGTCTGCCAAAAGCCTGTAATGTAATGGGCCGTGGGAGAGCCGTGGTCGGTGGGTCAGTGGTGTAGTTCACGCAGGTATTTTGGCGTTTGAACCCCAATCCATTCAGCGCAAATCAAATTCCTGCAATGAAGAATTCTTTCGAAACACCTGACTGTTGAACCCTGAAGCGCTCTGCTTAACTGAGTGGGATCATTTTTTGGCAAATTTTCTTGATGAGCCAAAGGGTTAATCCTGATGAGTCAGGAAAACCTATTCAAAGGTTTAAGTGCACAGGTTGCATGCTTTGTATACAGTTTGGGAGTTATAAAAACCTGTTGTCAGGTGGTGATGACAAAAACGGTCTTCCTCCCACACCTCTGGCAACCCTGTCCCAGCAAAGCTTGCCCTCTTGCCAGGGGAATATCGTCACTTCCTGTGCCCCAGGCACCAGTGCAGCCTGGGAAGCGCTCCACTGCGTGGGACCTGTGCCCGCGAGGGTTGGCAATGCCACGTACGAGCAGGGAGACGGTTGGGCTACAGAGACTACTGCCCTCGGGCGTTAGCGTTTCCTGTTTCTCCCGTGTACATTTCTGCGGTGAAAAGTAGGTGAAACGTCGTCGAGGCATTCAGGTGAAAACCCGGAGCAGATTTAGTTGAAAAGTGAAAGTTTTTCTAGTCCAACTAGGATGCAGCCCAGCTATAGACCTGAGTTATGCTTGGGATAACCTAGTCTGTTGTGTGTCAAAACATCTCTACACCTAGATTTACACCCCTCTCTTGACATTTGGATTCCCTGTTTTTCTCATTAGGTTCGTACAGTTTTTTTCTTTGTTCTGTTTATTTGTTTGTTGGTTTGTTTGATTGTTTGCTCGTTTGTTTGTTGGTTTGTTCGCTTGTTGTGAACTGTGCCCTGATGTTAGTGTGCCAGGGGGCAGAGAGAGGCATCCAGCAATCTCACATTTCACTCCCTCACCCTGAGGGGGTTTTGGTATTTTTTTTTTTTTTGTTTGTTTTTTTTTTTTGGCTGCGATTTCACCTTCGTTCCTTTTGTTTTTTTTTTTCTTTAAAGGACATGGGCACGGCAAAAACACGTGTCGAAATACACCGGGGCGTGCGAGGTGAGGCGGCGGGTGGTTTTGTAGTCTCACGTTTACACTCCGTCTGTTCGGAGACGGGAGCAGAAAGCCATGCTCAGAGGCAAAAAAATAAATTTTCAGCACTGTCCCGTGCTCTCCCACGTCTCGTCTGTTCCGAAACACATCTTTTCGGTCACATCCTTTTCTTTTCTTTCGGTTTCTTTCATCCTCCCTTCCTCCCTCCCTGTTCAGTTATTGCGTAAAAAAAAAAATGGCTTCCTGGTTCGTTTTTTCGCCTCGAGTCTCGAAGGGATAAATTATTGCAGATAAATCATTTTCTCCGTGGATCAGGTTCCATTTTTTTTTTTTTTTCATCGGGATCATATTTCAAACTCGAGAGCGCTGCTCTCAGACGTCAGTTGATGTCCCTCAACTGGCATGACACCGAGTGGAAGATAATTCAGCTCGTTGCTAGGCTGCGGTCTTACAAGGTGGATGTCTGTGGCGTGTGAATTATTAATTTGTTAATGCCATTAATGCAGTGATGGGGTTGGGGTTGGGGTTGGGGGGGGGGCAAGATGATTTCTGCTTTCTGTATCTGTCGTCAAATCCGTCACGCTTCCCTCTTGGGAAAGGAAGCTATGATCCAAATCGGCCTGAGGATCTTGTTTCAATCCATAATACACGGCAAAATGTTCGATGCTAAATGCAATCTTAACAGCGTGAATTCAACTTGAACAGAGCCAGCGCTCGAACGGAGATAAAATGAACGCCGTTCACAAATTGCCATAATCTATCGGTGCTGTTTCAGCAGGGAACATCACACTGTGATGAACGCAGCTCTCTCCAAGCTCCGCATTTCATATGCTTGCTGCAAAGAGAAGAGGATCCATAAGCCTCTGAAAAAACCCAAATTTACATAATGACCCCGGAAATCCAGAATGGGTGGGTTTGTACACCCAGCGAAAATGTCCTTCTGCAGCCCTTTGCTGATGTGAGCCGGAAGAGGGACAGGTCGTTCATTTCCCCCAAAAGAAAATGAGCTTAAAAAAACAGCCCAGTCAGCCCTCACATTATTTAAAGCGGATATATTCTGCAAAGCGTTTATTGTGAAACCATATCCAAATCTGATGGAGAAAACTGACGCCATGTTGCTCAGGGGCTTCACTGACGCCATGTTGCTCAGGGGCTCCCTTGCAACAATCTGATGATACCGCCTCAATACTGTAACGTTGAGGAACCGGGTTGGGGGAGGACCGGGGGGGAGGGGGGGGGGGGTCACCGTAATCAATATTACCTCCCACTAGACACCCGACTAATGACTGGCAGGATATTAAGTCGTTATATTACCAGGCCTCTATCACCGCCATCACTAGTGAACCACACCACTTCCCGTCGCCCATTTCCACATACAGACAGACGGTTCATTTTCATTTTCTGCATGTAGCAATCCGTCTGTTCCCTGAGCTGCACTCTGGTGCTTTCTGCGAGGGATGCAATAAGGCACAATAAATCACAGGGAACAGGACACTTAAAAAAAAAAAAATAATAATAATCCTTCAGTGGAAACCGTATCTTCAGGAGTACAGTTTTTTTTTCTTTTCTTCTTTTTCTTTGCGTTGCAAATGGAATCGAGCGGCGGCGTCGGATCTGAGGCGTCCGCTTTGTGTGAAGAGCAGACGTTTCGGCTCCGTTCGGCCTCGGGCCACGGTTAACCCCGCCGCCGTCGTCTGAACGACGGCGCTTCCTGCGTTTCGGAACACGGCGGGTGCTCTTCTCCGCCGCCGCGCATACTCGGCTCGTTGCTCCATTTCTCCAGGCGTAATCTGAAGTGGCAGGTTATAGTGCGTCTGCTCTAGAAGTTTTTAAAAATTATTTATTTTATTTTTTCATTCTTGCAACGCTTAGCGACTTCAGTGAGCGACAGTGCTCATTGAAACCCCTGCAGCTTCAGTGAATCCTACATCCTCCTACGCCATCATCAACTCTGGCCCTCGAATCCAAATCCAGCCCTGGTTTTCTTTTCTCCCGGGTAATTAGTGCTACTGATTGGCCAGACCGTCTTCTTCACACCTGACTCCCAGGCAAAGGGAGGGTGGAAAACCAGCAGTTCTCGGCCCTCGAGGACCGTGAGTTGCTGATCCCTGTACTACGCCGTGTAGCCGAAACTGGAATAGCAGAAGAGCAGGCTGAAGAGCTGGCCAGGACTCCGCCTGACGTAAGCTGATGGGAGGTGATTATGAATACGGCTCTGGTTATGCTATCACCTCCAACGGAAAGACCCATCTTACCCAAAGCCAGTGTTAAAGGGAAATTCCGTGTTTTGTTTTTTATTTTTCAACCTGGACCTGGTTTTCATAGTATTTTCCATAAATCCTATCAGTTCTGATAGTGTTTTACCCACCAGTATCATTGCAAAGGTTTCTGTTCTAGCTTCACAGTGGCATCTATGGGGCATATCAAGATACAGGTTCAGTTCACCTCAAACAAGTCCAGTTTATCTAAACTCAGCTCATTTGGGAGTGAAAACGAATGCGAAAGTTGAAGTTCATCCGCCGAAATTAAAAGTAAAAGTGTTCAGTTGCAATGCCGTTTCAGCTTGCAGAACTGTCTCATCATGCTTTTATGATGTTCTGCTTCAAAACTGCTTGTTTGCATTATTGTGCTCAGCACCGTAGCCTGGGCCTGATGACAGCTCGCAAACGACGCTATGAAAGAGGGGTGGGGGGGGGGGGGGACGCATTTTGGGGACCCAAAATGAGGGCATATCACTTTAACACAAGCCAGCTCATCTACAGTCAGAGGGAGGCGGAGAAAGGGACAAATGACAGCGCCTCTTTTACATAAAACACAGAAGGTCGTTACGCTAAACGGACAGATAAATTCACTCTCGTGTGCCGCTGCCCATGCGAAACGGTCTGAAAACGGTTTTGATCGATAGATATTTAAGCGAAAAGAGACTTGCGACAGATCGTGCGCCTTGCTTCAATTTCACTGAGCGTCACCACCACAGACGTTCTTTTTTTCTCCCACAGCTATGATCGGCCGTCAGTTTAAGATCGGCGTCACTCTTGAGGATTAATAATAATCACGGGAGACATGTTGGAGGATAATTCTATTCCACTCAACTACTATAAACGACAGGTAGTGTTTGCTGAAGCAACAGCAACTCCATATTTCATACGTCTTATTCTTCATTTAACCGATTGGGACTTAAAAAACCCCCTCTGCCAAACCGACGTTTTGTAGAGTTTCAGAGCCGCTCAGATGGAGTTATCTGCAGTGAAGTCTGCGTTACGGTCTGGGGGGGGTGGGGTGGGGGGTGGGGGGGTGGGGGGGCGCGCTCTGAGGCGTTTAGAGTGGCCAGTGGCGGGAGAGTAATGGTGAGGCTCTCTGACACTTTGTCAATAGCTGCACAGCCTTGTAATCAGTCACCCAAACCCCCCCCCCCCCCATCATCCTCCCCCACCCCCCACCCCCCACCCCTACCCTATTCTCCTCCACCATTTCAGACACAGAGATTGCTAGACACACAGTGACTGAAAAAATGCTGTTCAAAGATGCAACCTTCTCACCAGACCTGGGTCAAGTCAAATAGGTATTTGTCTTGGATTCAAATACTTTTCTGTGCTCTGTTGATCTTGCCTGGTCTAATTGAGCCTGCCAATATGACCAAAAGGTCGGGTTTGTACTTTTTGGGAGTATTCAATTGGTTCCAAATACACCAGACAAGATCAGCAAAGCGTAGACAAGTATTTGAATCCAAAACAAATACGTATTTGACCCAGGTCTGCTTCTCACCCGTGTGTAATCATCATACCTGTTTGCAGGGCCTATGTCTGCTTGGACCTCTTGCTGGGCTGACAGCGTTGGGCAGAAGGGTTTGGCATCAAGGCATCAGGACTCACTCTCGGCCTTCCTTTGGCTGTGAATTTCCCTCCACCTGCCTGGCATCCAATTGCACTCTCCTGCTTTCATGACTGTTATATATCTCACATGGGCTGCCAATTCCTGGTAAAACAGGAGGGGAAGAAAAGCCTTTGCTTCAGCAAACATTACTACTTGTCAGACTTTGAAGGAGCATGTATTCAGTGTGTGTGTGTGTGTGTGCTTGGTACTATAGGTCAAGTAAACATTTTCCCGTTAACAACAGAGGTGTAAAATCCAGAAAGTAAGTAAAAATCCTCCAGAGTATTTTGTTTAAATCACCTGTATTTGCTAATTAGCGAAACTCTTGAGCCTGGAGGCAGAGCTGACAGGGCCTTTACTTTCTGACCCCTGGACTTTCCACCTCTACTGTTAAATCTCTTAAATTACAATTAAAGTCTGTCAAATGACCTTTAAAACCTGAGTAAACGGTACGTGGAGCAGTGTTCAGAGAAAGAACCCAGGCGCCATTTAAAGTTGTTGAAAAGCACCGCTCTCTCTCTCTCTCTCTCTCTCTGCAGTCGCAGGAAGTGAGCATGATGCGCTTCAGCTGATGTGGTTTCCCTCCTTCCGCGGCGTTGCCATGATGACACTATGTTTCTCCTCCCTTCTTCGAAATACCAAAGATAGACGAAACAAGAGCGCTCTAAGCGGCTGGCCTGGGTCGGTTTTCGAAGAAGAAGAAAAGAAACGCACGTTGCAGCACCTTCCGCGGCAGCCCCCACCCCCGCGCCCCTCCGTTCGAAAAGGGGAAACGACGTCGCGAATCT